>NW_016823413.1:194340-247736 GCF_001698545.2 Rhinopithecus bieti | reverse complement strand
CACCCCCAGCCCCCACATTCCCTCCCAGTCTCTGGCAGTCACTCTTTTATCCTGTCTGCCTAGCTTTGCTATTTCAGGAATGTCATAAATACGATCATCTACTAAGTAACCTTTTCAGACTACCATTTTTCAGAAAGTAAAATTCAATTTCTTTTTATTGCTGGATAACATTACATGTTATACATGTAGTACCTGCTTTATTTATTAATTTATCAGCTTTGTTAAGCTATTATTATTGACAAATAAAAACCAGATACTTTCAAGGTGTCCAATGTAATTATATATGTATACACTGTTGCCACAATTAAATTAATTAACACATCTATCAGCACATAGTTACCATTGTGTGTGTGTGGTGAGGGCAGTTAATATCTACTCTCTTGGAAAATTTCAAGTAAATAATACAGTACTATTAATGACAGTCACCATGGTCACTAGGTCTCCAGAACTTATTCATCTTAAAATTGGAAGTCTGATCCTTTGACTAACATCTCCCCATTTCCTCAGTCCTCTAGCTCCTGGCAAACACTTTTCTACTCTCGGCTTTTATGAGTGTGACTGTTTTAGATTCTAAATATATGCTAGATCATAAAATATTTGTCTATTCAACCACTGTGCTACCCTCAGCTTTTATGAGTTTGAGTGTTTTAGATTCTATGTGTACGTTAGATGAATATTTGTCTGTCTGCTTGGCTTATTTCATTTAGTATAGTCCTTCAGTTTAATCTGCATTGCTGAAATGGCAGAATTTGCTTTTTATTAGGCTGGTAATATTCAATCACATACACACACAAATTTATCCATTTGTCTAGGAGCATGAACTAGGCTGTTTTCATATATTAGCGACTGAATAATGTTAAAATGAACTTGTGATTGCACATGTCTCTTCAAGACCTAATTTAATTTTCTTTGGATATATACATAGAAGTAGGATTGAAGGATTCTATGGTAGTTTTTTGTTGTCGTTGTTGTTGTTGGAACCTCCGTACTGTTTTCCATAATGACTGGACCGTTTTATATTCCCACCAAGAGTCTACGAAGCTTCCCTTATATCCATCCACATCCTCAACTCTTGCTATCCTTTTCTTGATTATAGCCAGAATGACAGAAGTGTTATTCCATATGCATTTCCCTGATGATTAGTGATATTGAGCCCCTTTTTGTATATGGCCATACCTCATTTTATTGATCTTCACTTTGAATTTTACAGATACTGCATTTTTTATAAATCTAAGGTTTGTGGCAACCCTGCATCAAGCAAGTATATTAGTGCCATTTTCCAACAACATATGCTCACATTGTGTCTGTGTCACATTTTGCTAATTCTTGCAATATTTCAGACATTTCATTATTATATCTTTTATGATGACTTGTGATCACTGATCATTGATGTTACTACTGGAATTGTTTTGGGGCTCCACAAACTAGTCCCAGATAAGTCAGCAAACTTAATAGATGAATGTTGTGTATGTTATGACTGCTCCAACAACAAGCCAACCAGACATTCCTGTGTCTCTGTTGCCTTGGGGCTTCCTATTCCCAAGACACGTCAATGTTGAAATTAGGCCAATTAATAATCCTACAATGGCCTCTAAGTAGTAAACTGAAAGGAAGAGTCCCATGTCTCTAAATAATAAGCAAGAAATAATTAAGATTAGCAAGGAAAGCATGTCTAAAGCCAAGATAGGTCAAAAGCTTAGGCCTCTTCTGCCAAACAGCCAAGTTCTGAATGCAAAGGAAAAGTTCTTGAAGGAATTAAAAGTGCTGTTCCAGTGAACAGACAAATGACAAGGAAGTGAAAAACCTTATTGCTGATATGAAGTTTTAGTGGTCTGAATATAACGTCACACTAGCCATGACATTCCTTTAAACTAAAGCCTAATCCAGAATAAGACTGTAACTCTCTTCAATTCTATGAAGGTTGCAAGAGTTAAGGAAGCTGCAAAGTTTGAAGCTAGCAGAAGGTGGTTCATGAGATTTAAGGGAAGAAGACATCTCCATAAAATAAAAGTTTAAAGTTATCCAATCTAAGGTAATTGATAAAGATAGCTACACTAAACGGATTTTTAATGTAGACAAAAAATCTGTTTCAAAGATTTGCCATTCCTTTATTTCATAGCTAGAGAGGAGAAGTCACTGTGCCTGGCTTTAAGCTTCAAATACTAAAAAACAAACAAACAGGCTGACCCTCTTATTAGGGGATAATGCATCTGGTAACTAAGTTGAAGCCAATGCTCATTTACCATTCTGAAAATCTCAAGGCCCTTAAGAAGTATGCTAAATCTACTCTGCCTGTGTTCTATAAATGAAACAACAAAGCCTGAATGGCAGCATATCTGGTTACAGTATGTTTTACTGAATATTTTAAGACTACTGTTGTGACCTGCTGCTTAGAAAGCAAAAATTCCTTTCGAAATATTACTTCTCATCAACAATGCACCTAGTTATCCAAGACCTTTGCTGGAGATGTACAAGGAGATTGTTTTCATTCCTGCTAACATGACATCCACTCTGCAACCCATGAATCAAGAAGTAATTTCAAAAAAAGAAGTAATTGCAACTTTTAAGTTTTATTATTTAATACATTCATTTTGTAAGGCTATAGCTGCCATAGATAGTAATTCCTCTGATGGATTTGGGAAAAGTCAGTTGAAAACCTGAAAAGGATTCACCATTCTAGATGCCATTAAGAGACGGGCGGATCACGAGGTCAGGAGATCGAGGCCATCCTGACTAACACGGTGAATAAAAAAAGCTAGCGGGCGAGGTGGCGGGTGCCTGTAGTCCCAGCTACTCGAGGCAGGAGAATGGTGTGAACCCCGGGAGGCGGAGCTTGCAGTGAGCCGAGACTGCGCCACTGCACTCCAGTCTGGGCGACAGAGCGAGACTCCACCTCAAAAAAAAAAAAAAAAAAAAAAAAAAGAGTATTTGTGACTCATGAGAGGAGGTCAAAATATCAACATTAATAGGAGCCTGGAAGAAGTTGATCCCAACCACACAGATAACTTTGAGTGATTCAAGACTTCTGTGGAAGAAATAACTGCAGATATATTGGAAATAGCAAGAGAACTAGAATTAAAACTGGATCCCAAGGATGTTACTGAATTTCCACAATCTAATGATAGATAAAACTTGAATAAATGAGGAATTGCTTTTTGTGGATGAACAAAGGAAGTTTTGCTTTTGTATTTTTTGGGATAGAATCTACTCCCAGTGAAGATTTGGACATTATTGAAATGACAACAAAGGATTTAGAATATTGTGTAAACTTAATTGATAAAGCAGTAGCGGAGTTTGAGAGAATTGACTCCCAATTTTGAAAGAAGTTCTACTTTGGGTAAAATGTTATCAAACACCATGACATGCTACAGAGAAGTCTTTTGTAAAAGAAAAATCCAATCAATGTGACAAACTTCAGTGTTGTCTTATTATAAGAAGTTGCTGCCACCTTAATCTTCAACAACCTCAACTGACATCAGCATGGAGGCAAGACTCTATACCAGCAAAAGATAATGATATGCTGAAGGCTCAGATGATGGATAGCATTTATTTTTAGTAATAAAGTATTTTTAATTAAGGTAGGTATGTTGTCTTTCTAGACATAATGCTATGCACACTTAATGGACTAAATTATAATGTAAACATAACATGCACAAGAAAACAAAACCTATCATGTAATTTGCTTTATTGCAATATTCACTTTAGTGTGGTGGTCTGTAATAAAACCTGCAACATCTAAGGTAAGTCTATCTGTTGGCCATGTGTATGTCTTTTTGGGGAAAAGAAAGCCTATTCAGATTCTGTCCTCATTTGTTAATCAGTCTATGAATTTATGAATTTCTTATTTTGACACTAACTCATTACTGGATATATAGTTTGCAAATATTTTATCTTATTCTGTGGGCTGTCTTTCCATTATGTTATTTCTTTTGTTGTGCAGAAAAGTTTTAGTTTGATGTAGTCAAACTTGTTTATATTTGCTTTTGTTGCTTGTGCTTTTGGTGTCAAATCCAAAACCTGAGAAAACCAGTATCAAGGAGATCTCCCCTTATGTCTTCTAGGCACAGGTCTTACCTCATTTTCAGGTCTTACTTTTAAGTCTTTAATCCAGTGCATAACATTACATTTAAGGTGGGTTTTTTCTCTTTTTTTTTTTGTATATGGTGATAAATTATCCAATTCCATTCTTTTGCATGTGGATATCTATTTTTCCTAACACTATCATTGAAGAGACTATCCTTTCCCTGTCGGATATTATTGCAGCCCTTGTCAAAGATTGGTTAACTAATGTATGTGTTTATTTCTGGGCTTTCTATTCTGTTCTATTGGTCTAATATATCTGTTTTATGCTACTTTTGATTACTATAGTTTAGAAACAGTTTGAAATTAGGAAATGTGATGTCTCCAGTTTTATTCTTTTCGTTCGAGATTGCTTTGGTTTTTGAGTTGTTTCCTTATGAATTTTACATTTTTTCTATTTCTGTGAAAAATGACAATTGAATTTTGATAAACTTTACACTTAATCTCTAGATTAGGTATGGCGGTATGGACATTTTGACATTAATTCTTCTGATCCATGAACACATGACGTCGTTCCATTTATTTGGGTCTTCCATTTCTTTCATAAAAGTTGTGTAATTTTTAGTGAATGGATTTTTACCTCCTTAAATTTATTCCTAAGATTTTATTCTTAAATTTTATCTTTTAGATGCTTTGGTAAATGAGATTGCTTTATTTGTTTTTCAGATTGTTTGTAGTGTGTACATAGAAATGCAACTGATTTTTATATGTTGATTTTGTATTCTGCAGCTTCACTAGTTCTAACAGTTTAGTGGAGTCTTCAGGGTATTCTATATGTTTGCAGATGATGTCATTCACAAACAGACACTTTTACTTGTTCCTTTCTGATTTGGAATGCTTTTATTTCTTTTTCTTGCCTAATTACATCAAAAGATAAAGTGGCTGAATGGATTTAAAAAAAAAAGATTCGACTATATGATACACAGGAGACTTTAGCCTTAAAGACACATGTAGGCTGAAAGTGAAGGGATGGGAAAAGCCATTCCATGTAAATAGTAACTAAAAGAGAGCAGGGATGGTTGTACTTATATCAGATAAGATGAACTTTCAGTCAAAATCTGTCATAGGAAACAAATAAGGTGACTTTATAATGATAAAGGAATCAATTCATCAATAAGATATAACAATTGTAAATATATATGCACTCAACATTAGAGCACCTAAATATATAAAGCAAATATTGACAAAAATGAAGGGAGATTTCTATACTGGATTTAAATTTATACACCACCATTACAGTATTGTTCTGAATTTGACTACATGTATCTACCTTTACCAGTGAGTAAAGGTAAATACTTGCATTTGTTTTATGTTGTTACTTAGTATTTTTTGTTTAAACAAGTAATTTTCTTTAGCATTTCCTATAAGGCAGATCTAATGGTATGAACTCCCCCAGCTTTGATTTATCTGGAAATGTCTTTCTCTCTTTTTTTTATTATACTTTAAGTTCTAGGCTACATGTGTACAATGTACAGGTTTGTTACATAGGTATACATGTGCTGTGTTGGTTTGCTGCATCCATCAACTGGTCATTTACATCAGGTATTTATCCTAATGCTATCCCTACCCCAGTCCCCCCACCCGACAGGCCCTGGTGTGTGATGTTCCCCACCCTGTGTCCATGAGTTCTCATTGTTCAACTGCCACCTATGAGTGAGAACATGTGGTGTTTGGTTTTCTGTCCTTGCAATAGTTTGCCTCAGAATGATGCTTTCCAGCTTCATCCATGTCCCTGCAAAGGACANTCCTATAAGGCAGATCTAATGGTATGAACTCCCCCAGCTTTGATTTATCTGGAAATGTCTTTCTCTTTTTTTTTTATTATACTTTAAGTTCTAGGCTACATGTGTACAATGTACAGGTTTGTTACATAGGTATACATGTGCTGTGTTGGTTTGCTGCATCCATCAACTGGTCATTTACATCAGGTATTTATCCTAATGCTATCCCTACCCCAGTCCCCCCACCCGACAGGCCCTGGTGTGTGATGTTCCCCACCCTGTGTCCATGAGTTCTCATTGTTCAACTGCCACCTATGAGTGAGAACATGTGGTGTTTGGTTTTCTGTCCTTGCAATAGTTTGCCTCAGAATGATGGTTTCCAGCTTCATCCATGTCCCTGCAAAGGACATGAACTCACCCTTTTTTATGACTGCATAGTATTCCATGGTGTATGCATGCCACATTTTCTTAATCCAGACTATCATTGATGGGCATTTGGGTTGGTTCCAAGTCTTTGCCATTGTGAATAGTGCTGCAGTAAACATATGTGTGCATGTGTCTTTATAGTAGCATGATTTATAATCCTTTGGGTTTATACCCAGTAATGGAATCACTGGGTCAAATGGCATTTCTAGTTCTAGATCCTTGAGGAATCGTCACACAGTCTTCCACAATGGTTGAACTAATTTACACTCCCACCAACAGTGTAAAAGCATTCCTATTTCTCCACATCCTCACCAGCATCTGTTGTTTCCTGATTTTTTAATGATCCAACAGACATTAAAAATGCTCATCACTGGTCAGAGAAATGCAAATCGAAACCACAATGAGATACCATCTCATGCCAGTTAGAATGGCGATCATTAAAAAGTCCTTTATTTTTAAAGAACAGCTTTTCCAGGTATAATATACTTATATTGCAGTTCTGTGAGCTTTTTTCAGTACTTTTAATATGTTATCCCACCTCTTCCTAGTCTGCAAGGTTTCTGAGAAATATTTTGATAGTTTTATAGATGTTCCTCTGTATAACTTATCTTACTGCTTTCAAAATTTCATCTTTGACTATTGGCAATTTGATTCTTATGTGTCATAGGGTAACCTTTGGGATTATCTTGCTTAGAGACCTATGAACTTCATGAATGAGAATGTCCATATTCTCCCCAACATTTGAGGAGTTTCCAACCATTACTTCTTTAAATAAGCTTTCTGCTCCTTTCTTTGTATCTTCTCCTTCTGTCACTTCTCTGATGTATAAATTTATTTGATGATGTTTCATAGGTCTCTATATACTTTTAAAAAATTTTTTTCCTATTTTTCTAGCTGGCTAATTTCAAATGACCAGTTTTCACACATTCACTGTCCTCTTATTCTACATGATCAAGTTCACTTGAAGATCTCTATTAAAATTTTCAGTTCTACATGTATATTCTTCAGCTCCAAGGTTTCTATTTGGTTCTTTTCTATGATTTCTATTTCTTTAATAAACTCTTCTCTATGTTCATTTACTGTTTTTCTGATTTTAGTTTTTTCAGTGTTTTTTTCTTGCATCTCATTGAGTTTTTAGATGATTATTTTGACGTTTTTGTCAGTCAATTTATAGATTTCCATTTCTTTTGGGTTATTGGAGCTTTGTTTCCTTTAGTGGTATCATGTTTGCCTGATTGTAATCTGTGTAGCCTTATATTTGTGTCAATGTATTTGAAGCACAAACACTTCTTCCTGTCTTTATGACTTGATTGACTGATAGGTAAAAACCTTCCCCTGTCCGGTCTCTAGAATGATGGGATTGCCTCTAGACTCAGAGCCAAGCAGGGTACATGACATCTTTACACGTGGATCCACAGTGTGGTTCATTATGGGGTTAGTGTTTGGCAGGACTATTACAGAGGCAGGCATGGATCCTGATTGACTCCTGGTCAGATGAAACTGCCTCCAGGACGTTGGTTAGTAGAGGTGGTTCTGGGTTAAAGTCCTCTTCAGGACATGCAGTTGGGTCAATAGATGATGGGCCTGTTTCCTGTGGATAAATGTTACCCAATCTGGGTCCCTTGGAAGACTCCTGCTCATTCACTGTTTGGAACTCTGGCCAGGCAAGATTGGCTCAGGAGTATGGTTGAAGAGGACAGGATCTGAATCACAGGGCTGTTTCCGTTACAAAGCTGAATCCAAGATCTGTAGATATGCCTCTGTGGGCATAAATGGGTGATCATCCTATCCCATACCTGGGTGGGTAGGACCACTTGGACAATGACTGAGCAGGGCTTTTGTGGGGTCACTGGACTGCTTAAGGATTTGCAGTCAGTCTGAGGTCAAGAGGCCTGCCTTTAGGGGCATGGATGTTCATGTCTTTTGCAGGTCCCTGGGCAGCAGGACTGCTCTCAGACCATAGCTGAATGGTAGAGTTGAGTTACAGGGTCATTTTAGGATAATTTGTGAGACTGAGGCTCTAAGACCTACTCTGGTAAAACAGATGGGCATACCACAGATTTTATCAATTCACCTATTGAAGGATACCTGAGTTGACTACAATATTTTGCAATTATAAATAAAGTTGTCATAAAATTTCATGTGTAGGCTGTAGTGTGGGTATAACTTTTTAGGTTGGCTGGAGAATATCCCAAATACATAAAAACATTTTCATGCAAAACTTTATACACACAGGTTAATAGAAACTTTATTCTTAATAGCCAAAAACTAAGTACTAAATACTACCATTCAGTGAGTAAATGGCTAAATAAAGGGAAATAAATTCATACCATGGACTACTACTCAGCAATAAAAAGGAACAAACTATTGATACATGCAACATCTTAGATAAACCTCAACGAAATTATGCTGAGTGAAAAAAGTCAATCATAAAAGGATACTTGTAGGGTTCCCTAATTCTTCCTACTTTCTATGTCCTGACTAAAACTCCCAGAATACCTTGACTGCTTTGTGACCAAGACAGTGGCAGGTATTTCCCAGCAAGCTTGAACCCAAACCAAGACCTTGAACATTCTCAAACACTCAAAAGGTATCTAGGTTGTTGCCCCAAACACTGAAAGATATTGGTTTTGTCCCTGAGCCAAATTCCTTAAAACCTCATAAAAATTCCACACCCAGCCTTCTTGATGCAAATGTATCTAGGTATGTAGCCATTTACCTGTTGAATGGTAGTATCTAGTACCTAGATAGTATCTAGGTAGAACATCCCTTTTCTTTTGCTCTCTGTCATGTGGATTGCTATAGCACTCTCAGTTCTCCTAATAAATGCTTTGAACTGATTACTCTGGTGCTTAGTGCTTCTTTCTTCGGAGACTCAGACAGCCACATCACAGGACAGTTCAAAGCATCTTTTGTGGAAACATATCTCCCACCACTTTTGTGGTGATTTTAGCTGCATTTCAGTGGAACAAAATGGAGACACTACAAGATGCCATTTGTTCAACATTCATTAAAATCATAATTACAGAGATGGAGAATAGATTAATGGTTTCCAGGGATTATGAATTTGAGGGGTAGGGGAAATGTGTGGTAACAAAGTGGTAGTATGAGGGAGAATTTTTATGAAGTACAATAGTCTTGATTGTAGTGGTGTTTACATAATGAAATTACACTGAGCTCAACTCCTCCAAACATACACAAAAGCAAGCACATGTACAACTAGTAAAATCTGAATAAATTCTGTGGTGTAGCAAATTCATTTTTCTGATTTTGATGGTGTACTATAATTGTACAAAATGTTAATATTAGGGCAGTCTAATGAAGGGTGTTGGGATCCCCTTGTATGTTTCTTTATACCTTTGTGAAAATCTATGTAATTATTTCAAAATAAGATGTTTAAGAAATAAGTAGTTTGGATGCGGTGGCTCACACCTGTTTTCCCAACACTTTGAGAGGCCAAGGGGGGCTGATCACGAGGTCAGGAGATTGAGACCATCCTGGCCAACATGGTGAAACTCGGTCTCTACTAAAAATACAAAAAGTAGCTGGGTGGCGCCTGTAAATTTCAGCTACTTGGGAGGCTGAGGCAGGAGAATCACTTGAACCCAGGAGGTGGAGGTGGAGATTACAGTGAGCCAAGATCGCAGCGCTGCACTCCAACCTGGTGATAGAGCAAGACTGTCTCCAAAAAAAAAAACAAAAAAACAAACAAAAAAAAAACAGTTACTGAATTATAAATCTCCCCATGTCCTACAAAATCAACAAGAAGTATTAATAGTCACTTACATTTATAATTCCATTAGGAGAAAATATAATATTACAAATTTCCATTTCCATTTGAAATTTGTTATATTGGAAACTCAAAAGCAGCAGAGCCAGCTCAGGAGCCCATTCCAAAGCAAACATTTGAAGGAAACTACACAGTAAAGATGAGAATGCAGCAAAAGTCTAGCAGTGGTAGGCTAAAGATAATCACACTCAGAGTTCCACAGTGATTAGGAAAAACACTGAGTCATTGTGAACCAGAATTGTCTGCTAGGAAATCAAAGGATAGGAGCTAGCATATGCAAGAGTAGAGAAACAGTCTTGGAAAGGCATCACCTCTGAGGAGAGAGGGAAGTTATAAGGTGAAGGTATCATGGAAATGAGAAAGAAAAAAATCAAATGGCAGAAATTAAGGATCCTAATGAAACAAAAGAGTATCATGGTATTAAAACACTCTCTCAAATCAAAGATGCTATCTTTTACTGTACAAATAGAAACATCATTTGGGCTGAGATCCGGCCACTGTACTCCAGCCTGGGCGATAGAGCGAGACTCCGTCTCAAAAAAAAAAAAAGAAAATGTAGTAAGCCACACAAATAGCTCACACCTTTTCCACCCCATGCAGAAATGCCAGTTATTTCTAGTCCATAAAAAATAAAACCACTTAAAATAAGCACAAAACCACAGGAAAATCTGTAAGATGCTCCTATTAAAACTACTGAAGTATTGAGAAAACTTTTCAACTGATTAAAATAATCTCGCAAAAGCAACCATTAAGGCAAAGGTAGACTATAAAACAAAATATTGGCATGATGAAATGTCATTAAATAATTTTTACTAAAAATATACCTGGAGTAAGAAGTTCACATGCTTAAGAGTAGGAATGGACAGAAAATACAGGTATAAGATATAAAACTAAATTTGAAAAAAAAGAAAAAGTGAAAGTCAAGTCTAAAAAATCTAAATATTAGTATTAGAAGCATATTACGAAAAAATATGGATAAAGAATTCCAAAGTGTTACTACAGAGGACATTTAAGCATTAAACAAGAAGGCTGGGTAAAGTAGCTAGACGTGAAGCTAAATTAGGACTCAGTCTATAGAGAAAGCATTTTAGCTTGGACTGAAGATAGTCATAGGGGTATGTATGCCCTAAACAGTCTGCGCTTGGGGGAGGTAGAGACAGCATTTGTGGGACTTTGCATTGGAGTACAATCCTGCTGTGGCACAGCAGAAAGCAACACTGCACAGAACTCAGGTGGAACCTAGAGTATTCTGACCTGCTCTAGCCAGAGGGGAATCACCCATCCCAGCAGTCAGAACTTGAATTTGGGCAAGCCTCACCACAATGGGAAAAAGTGCTCTGGGGTCTTAAATAAATCTGACAGACAATCTAGGCTATAAGGACTGCAAATTCTAGGCAAGATCAAGTGTTGTGCTGGGCTTCAAGCCACTCGACTTCGGGGGGCACACATGCCTAGTGAGACAGGAGCCAAGGCAGCCAAGGGACTGCTTGCATGACTTGCTCCCAACCCCAGGCATTGCAGCCTGCAGCTCCGAAAGAGACTTCTTCCTTCTGCTTGAGAGGAGAAGGAAGAATAAATAGGACTTTTTCTTGAAAATTGGATTCTAGTTCATCCACAGTAGGGTAGGGAACCAGGGAGAGTCATGAGGCCCCTATTTCAGGCCCTAGCTCCTGAAATGAATGACATTTCTAGACAGACCCTGGGGCAGCAGAGAACCTGTTTCCTTAAAGGGAAGGACAGAGTCCTAGCAGAATTTATCACCTGCTGACCAAAGAGCCCTTAGGATCTAAACAATCCGCAGCAGTAAGCAGGCAGTGCATACTGTGGGCCTTGGATGAAACTCTGGGTCATGCTGGCTTCAGGTGCGACCCAGCACAGTCCCAGCTGTGATGGCTACAGAGAAAGGCCCTTTCTGCCTGAGAAAAGCAGAGAGAATAAAGAAGGCTTTGCTCTGCAGCAGAGGTTTCAGTTCTCCCACAGTGGGGAAGAGCACCAAGCAGGCCCCTGAGGTCCTTGATTCTTCCCTTGGCTCTTGAACAGCCAAGGGACTACCTTCTCTCTGGGCCTTCCTTGGGCCAGAGAGAAGCCCACTATCCTGAAAAGTGAGTCCCAGACATGGCAGCATTTACCACAAGTTGACTGAAGAGATCTTGGGCCCTAAGTGAACATTAGTGGTATCCTGGCAGTAAATTACTCCCCATGGCCCTGTAGTGGTAGCAGACATGGGGAGACTCCTCTGCCTGGGGAAAGGGAAGGGAAGAGTGTGAAGGACTTTGTCTCGTGGCTTGGGTGCCATCTCAGCCACAGTAAAATAGATCACCAGGTAGATTTATATGGTTTCTGACTCCTTGTCCTGTTTCCTGGACAGCATCCCTGGACTCACCTGGGACTAGGGGAACTTGCCACCCTCAAGAGAAAAACATAAGTCTGGCTGGCTTCACTACCTGCTGATTATAGAGCCCTAGGGCCTTGAGTAAATCTAAGTGCTAGTCAGGTAGTAGTTACAGTGGGCCTTGGGCAAAACCCAGTGCTGTGCTAGCTTCACATCTGACCCAGTACAGTTCCAGTATTGATGGACACAAGGGTGCTTGTGTCACCCTTCCACCAGCTCCAGGCAGCTCAGCATGGAGAGAGAAACTCCATTTGTTTGAGAGAAAGTAAGGAAAGAAAACAAGAGTCTCTGCCTGGTAATCCAGATAATTCTTCCAGATCTTATCTAAGACCACCAAGGCAATACCCCTGTGAGTCTGCAAGAACCATAGCATTATTGGGCTTGGGGTCCC
The DNA here is from genome assembly GCF_001698545.2 of Rhinopithecus bieti. NCBI lineage: Eukaryota > Metazoa > Chordata > Mammalia > Primates > Cercopithecidae > Rhinopithecus > Rhinopithecus bieti. The sequence continues at coordinate 234,936 of NW_016823413.1, read as the reverse complement.
CTCTAATTCAGATACAGCTACAGTAACCAAAAGCATAGATGAAAACACTGAAGTCCCTTCAAATACCTGGAAAGTCTTCCCAAGGAGCACAGGTACAAACAAACCTAGACTATGACAACTATAATAAATACCTCACTCTTCAATGCCGAGACACCAATGAACATCCACAAGCATCAAGAGTATCCAGGAAAACATGACCTCACCTAAGGCACCAGGGACCAATAGAGAGACAGATGTGTGATCTTTCAAACAGATAATTCAAAACAGTTGTTTTGAGGAAACAAAGAAATTACAGATAACACAGAAAGAATTCAGGATATTATCAGATACATTTAGCAAAGAAATTGAAATAATTAGGTGGAATCCAGTAGAAATTCTGGAGCTGAAAACATAACTGACATACTAAAAATGCATTAGAGTCTCTTAGCAGAACTGATCAAGCAAAAGAAAGAATTAGTGAGCCTGAAGACAGGCTATTTGAAAATACACAGAGCAGACAAAAGAACAAAAAAGAATGTGGCACATTTAAGATCTAGAAAATAGCCCCCAAAAGGCAAATCTAAGAGTTATTGGCCTTAAAGAAGAGGCAGAGAGAGAGTGCTAGGGGTAGAAAGTCTATTCAAAGGGATGATACAGAAATTCTCAAACCTAGACGAAGATTATCAATACTCAAATACAAGAAGGTTACAGAACACCAATCAGATTTAACCCAAAGACGACTACCTCAAGTCATTCAATAATCAAACCCCAAAAGGTCAAGGATAAGGGATTCTAAAAGTAGCAAAGGAAAGGAATAAATTACAAACAATAAAGTTCCAATATATCTGGCAGCAGACTTCTCAGTGGAAACCTCATAGACCAGGAGAGAGTAGCATGACATTTAAATTGCTGACAGAAAACACAAAACAAAACAAACAAAAAAAACTTCTAGCTGAGAATAGTATGTCCAGCGACAATACCCTTCAAACATGAATAGACAAAGAACATTATTATATGATGATAAAGGAGTCAATTTAGCAAGAAGACATAATGATTTAAAATATATATGCACCCAACATGAAGCACCATGATATATATAGTAAATATTATTAGAGCTAGAGAGAGACTAATACAATAATAGCTGGAGACTTCAACACCCCACTATCAGCAGTGGACAGGTTATTTAAGACAGAAAATTAACAAATAAATATTGGACTTAATCTGCACCATGGAACAAATAGACCTAATATATATTTACAGGGCATTGTATCCAACACCTGCAGAATAAACATTTTTCTCCTCAGCACATGAATTATTCTCAAGGATAGACTACATGCTAAGCCACAAAAAAAGACTTAAACATTCAAAATGTTGAAATTATATCAAACCTTATCTGATGACAAGGGAATACAACAATTGATAAGAGGAATTTTTGGAAATAAACACATGAAAATTAATCATTATATTCCTGAATGACGCGTGGGTTAATGAACAAATTAAAGAAATCGAAAATTATTTTGAAACAAATGATTATGGAAACACAACATACCATAACCTATGGGGTACAGCAAAAGCAGTACTGAGAAGGAAGTTTATAGCTGACTCTATCAGAAAAGAAGATACACTTCACATAAAGAACCTAATGAGGCATCTTAAAGAACTAGGAAAGCAGGAGCAAACTAAATCCAAATTTAGAAGAATAGACACAGTAAAAATTAGAATGTAAATTTGAATGAACAAAACAATACAAAAGATTAATGAAACAAAAAGTTGCTTTCTGAAAAGAAACTTGACGAACCTTTAGATAAAGAATAAAATAAACTTGACAAATGTTTAGACAGACTCAAATAACATAAAAAATGAAAAAGGAGACATTACAACCAATAACTCAAAAATTTGAGGCTACTATGAGCAACTCTATGCCAATAAGTTGGAAAACCTAGAAGAAATGGATAAAGTTTTAGACACATACCATCTACCAATATTGAACCATGAAGAAATAAAAAACCTAAACAGATAAATAACAAGTAATGAAATCAAAGCTGTAAGAAATAGTTTCCAAAGTAAAACCTGGGACCCAATGGCTTCACTGCTCAATTTTGCCAAACATTAAACAAATAAAATAACACTAATACAATCCCACCCAAACTATTCCAAAATTTAGAGAAGTGACTACTTCCAAACTCATCCCACAGGGCCAGTAGTACCCTGATACCAAAACCAAAGATAAATCAAAGAAAAAAAAAAAAAAAAACTATAAGCCAATATCCCTGATGAGTATTAATGTAAAAACCTTATAAAATACTAGCAAATCAAATTCAACAACACATTAAAAAGATCATTCATCATCATCTTTGGGATTTATCGCAAGGATACAAGGATGACTCAACATATGCAAACCAATGTGATACATTGTACCAACAGAATGAAGGACAAAAGCCATAGAATCATTTCAATTGATGCTGAAAAATAATGAAGTTTAACATCCCCTCTTGATAAATACAGTAAGAAATGGGTATACAAGAAACATACTTCAACATAATAAAAGCCATGTATGACAAATCCACAGCTAGTATCATAATAGAAAAAAAAAAAAAAACACAACACTGAAATACCTTTCCTTGAATATCTGGAACATGACAAGGATGTCCAGAAGCACTATGGTTATCCAACACAGCACTGAAAGTTCCAGCTAGATCAAACAGACAAAAGAAATAAAAAGACATCCAAATTGGAAAGGAAGAGGTCAAATTATCCTTGTTTCCAAATGATATGATCTCATATTTGGAAAAAGCTAAAGATTTCACACACACAAAAAAACCCTATTAGAACTGATAAATTCAGTAAATTTGCAGTATTCAAAATCAACATAGAAAATCAGGAGTATTTTATATGCCAAAAGCAAATAATCTGAAAAAAAAATTTAAAAAGTAATCCCATTTACAATAGGTACAAAGCAAGTTAAATACCTGGAAATTAACCAAAGATGTGAAAGATCCAATGAAAACTATAAAAAAAATTGATGCAAGACCCTGAAGAGGACACAGTAAAATGAGAAGGTATTTCATGTTCATGGATTGGAATAATCAATATTGTCAAAATTTCCATACTACCCAAAGCAATCTACAGATTCAATTCAATCCCTGTCAAAATACAAATTACATTCTTCCCAGAAATAGAAAAAAAAAACCCTAAAATTTATGCAGAATTACAAAAGACCCAGAATAGTCACAGCTATCTTGAGCAAAAAGAGCAAGACTGGAGGAATCACATTATCTGACTTCAAATAATACTACACAACTATAGCAACCAAAAAAGCATGACACTGGCATAAAAACAGACACATAGACCAGTAGAACAGAATAGAGAACCCAGAAACAAATGTATACATATACAGTGAACTTATTTTTGACACAGGTGCCAGGAACATACAGTTGGGGAAGGAGAGTTTCCTCAAAAATGGTGCTGGGAAAACTGGATATCCACAGGCAGAAAATAAAACTAGTTCCCTATCTCTTGCCATATACAAAATCCAACTAGAGGTCATTATGTTAAGTGATAAAAGCCTGGTACAAAAAGACAAACTTTGTATGTTCTCACTTATTTGTGAGAGCTAAAAATTAGAACCATGGAACTCATAGAGATAGTGGGTAGAATGACAGTTACCAGAGGCTGGGAAGTAGAGTGGGGCAAGGGAAGTGGGGATAGCTAATGGGTACCAAAAAGTACTTAGAAAGAATGAATAAGATCCAGTATTTGATAGCACGACATGGTAACTATAATTAATTTAATCATACATTTTAAAATAGCCAAAAGAGTGTAATTGGATCATTTGTAACATGAAGTATAAATGCTTGGGGTGATGGATATCTAACTTACCCTGATGTGATTATTATACATTGCATGCTCCTATCAAAATATACCCCATACCTACTATGTGCCCACAACAACTTAAAAATTTTAAAAATTATCAGAAATTTTAATTTGTACCAGGTAGCATGCTAGATATGAAGATAAGACAAAGTCTTTGTCCTCAAAAAAATGTGTCGTCTGGTGGGCAATAAATTGTAAATTATCAACCACAGTATGGTATATGAAATGTTAGGATGATTAACAATGGGTAGCCATATGAACTCACTGAAGAAATAGTTAACCTGTACTCTGGATGTAGAAATAGGGTTATATAAAATTTCATCAGAGCCCTGACAGATTATAGGGAACTTCTGAGGAAAAAGAAGTTGTTAAAAGGATGCTCTAGGCATTCTGACGCATGGTTCATGAGTTCAAACTGGGGACCAGATGAAGATGAAGGGTAAAGGCTAGCAAGAGAGATCCATGAGCGCATTTGGCTTTTATCCTAGAGAGGGTATAGAGCCCACTAAAATTGTTTCAGCATGGGAGTAATTTGGTGGTCTAATTAACATAGAAGTATTACTCTTACAGCAATGTAGATGATTTGAAGAAGACAGAGAAGGAAAACCACTGAGAAATGTTTCAATAATCTATATTACAAATGAAAAAGGCTTAAGTTAGTGAGATGAAATATTAATACATTTCATAGAAATTAATATGTCAAGTGAAACTAAACAAATATGCACAACTGAAGCCCTACAAATACCAGCACATAGTCAGCAAAGAAAATGGAGGGCCTAGTGTGGGGAGGACAACACAAAGGTCATAGGAATACTTTTGAGATAGCTGTCCATAGAAGCTAAGAGGGAGAAGTATTTTAAGACAAAAGTCATAGTGAACTCTTTAAATACTGCAGAAAAATGAAACCAGATATGTTATAAAAGTAACCATTGGATTTTGCAGTGAGGTTTCTGTTCACATGAGTTGGAGTTTTGGTGGTGTAATGCTAACATTGTGGTACACTGAAAAATATATGCCGAAATAGTTTCCTGCTACCTGAGCTGGCAGAGGGGCATCTGCGGCAGCAGCCAGACACCAAGGCTGTGCTGAACAGGAAGGGCCTCCGCACCAGTACCCTTTACATTGCTGAGAGCCACCTGTCTTGGTTAGATGGCTCTGGATTAGGATTCTCACTGGAATACCCCACCATTAGTTTACATGCATTATCCAGGGACCGACCTGTCTAGGAGAACATTTGTATGTTACAGTGAATGACAAATTTGAAGAATCCAAAGAATCTGTTGCTGATGAAGAAGAGGAAGACAGTGATGATTATGTTGAACTTATTCTGAATTTATATTTGTACCTAGTGATAAATCAGCATTGGAAGCAATGTTGGACTGCAATGTGTGAAGCCAGGCCATGCATCCAGAGCCCTGAGGATGAGGATTCAGACGAGACTAACGATGGAAGAATATGATGTGGAAGCCATGAACGAGGACAAGAGGACATCCCTATCCCTACATTTTACAACTATAAGATGGATGATTCCATTAACAGTAGAAGGCTCATTGTTCTTGTGATAGTTTGCTAAGAATGATGGTTTCCAGCTGCATCCATGTCCTAACAAGGATGCAAACCATGCCTTTTTTATGGCTGCATAGTATTCCAATGGTGTATAGTGCACCCACATTTTTCTTAATCCAGTCTGTCACAGATGGACATTTGGGTTGATTCCAAGTCTTTGCTATTTGTGAATAGTGCCACAATAAACAGTACGTGTGCATGTGTCTTTATAGCAGCATGATTTATAATTCCTTTGGGCATATAACCCAGTAGTGGGATGGCTGGGTCCATATGGTACATCTAGTTCTAGATCTTGAGAAATTGCCAAATACGTTTTCCATAATGGTTGCAACTAGTTTACAATCCCACCACAGTGTAAAAGTATTCCTATTTCCCTCCACATCCTCTCCAGCACCTGTTGTTTCCTGACTTTTGAATGATTGCCATTCTAACTGGTGGAGATGGTATCTCATTGTGGTTTTGATTTGCATTTCTCTTGATGGCCGAGTGATGAGTTTTTTTTTCATGTTTCTGTTGCTGTATAATGTCTTCTTTTGAGAAATGGTCTGTTCATATCCTTTGCCCCACTTTTTGATGGGGTTGTTTGTTTTTTCTTGTATATTTGTTTTGAGTTCTTTGTAGATTCTGGATATTAGCCCTTTGGTCAGGATGAGTAGATTGCAAAAATTTCTCCCATTCTGTAGGTTCCCTGTTCACTCTGATGGTAGTTCTTTGCTGTGAAGCTCTTTTAGTTTAATTAGATCCCATTTTTGCTTTTGCCTGCCATTGCTTTTGGTGTTTAGACATGAAGTCCTTGCCCATGCCTATGTCCTGAATGGTACTACCTAGATCACTTGGACTCGGGAAGGGGAACATCACACATCGGGGCCTATCATGGGGAGTGGGGAGGGGGGAGGGATTGCATTGGGAGTTATACCTGATATAAATGACGAATTGATGGGTGCTGACGAGTTGATGGGTGCAGCACACCAACATGGCACAAGTATACATATGTAACAAACCTGCACGTTATGCACATGTACCCTAGAACTTAAAGTATAATAAAAAAATAAAAAAAAAAAGAAAAAAAAAAAAAAAAAAAAAAAAAAAACAGTAGAAGGCCAAGCCACATTGGAGAGATTAGAAGAAAAGGTTTCTCAGTCTGTGAACAGCCAGTATAATATGGCTGGGGTCAGGAGAGAAGATTCAATAAGATTATGAAGATGGGATGGAAGTGGATATCACACCAACAGTTGCTGGACAGTTTGAGGATGCAGATGTTGATCACTGAAAATAATTTACGCAGGTTTGGCCGGGCGCGGTGGCTCAAGCCTGTAATCCCAGCACTTTGGGAGGCCGAGGCGGGCGCCTGTAGTCCCAGCTACTCCGGAGGCTGAGGCAGGACAATGGCGTAAACCCAGGAGGCAGAGCTTGCAGTGAGCTGAGATCTGGCCACTGCACTCCAGCCCGGGCGACAGAGCGAGACTCCGTCTCAAAAAAAAAAAAAAAAAAAAAAAAAAATTACGCAGGTTTGAGATTCTGCTCCTATTGCGGTGAGCAGATATCATGCCATTGCACTTCAGCCTGGGCAACAAGAATGAAACTCCATCTCACACAAACAAACAAACAAAAACAAAAAGCAACAACAAAAAATTCTGCTCCTAACTATAGGAGAGAACTTCATGCCTTTTCCACTCTGGAGCAAAGTTGATGAAAGTCTTTTTCCTTTTCCAAAACCCAACCTGAACCAGTTCTTTCTTGAGACAGACTATGCTGAGATAACAAGTTGTCACCAGCAGAAGAGATACTATGACCTTTATTAACTTGATGAATTAACTTAACCAAGAGGGTATTTGTAGTTTATTCATTACTCCAAAACTTTATGTGTTTGAGTACCCTCTGAGTAGGCCTATAATTCCTGCCTTCATTGTATGCATCTTCTGTAAGCTAGCAGACTTATGTGGTGAAAATGCACAGGAGCTTGGAGTTACAGGTAGACTGGGAAAGAGAGGGTTCCTTTCACCATGCTTTACCAGGCTGCTCTGTTATAACCTCTTAGGTTATATTTTTTAATTTCCAGCCTTTTAGATTAGTTTTTGTAATAGAGTAAGTGAGTGAGTCTGGGATGAAGTCCTCAAAGTATTTCAAACGGTAATTGTTTTGTTTTTGTAAGAGCTTAACAAACCTAGGTTTTCTATATTTAATAAAAGAAAAATAAATGCCAAACTCATATACAAGATAACAACAAAGCTCTTTTGAGAACCTTGACGGATGGGGAAATTATGGGAAACTTGAAAGGCTACAAGTGATCAAAAAGTACCCTGAGTTTATGGGAAAAAATAAGATGTTTGGGGCATCAATTTAGGTAAGACTTGGAATAAGTTTATAACTCTTCTACATCCCCTCTAATACGTAAGAAGGAACACGGTAAGGGCCAATGATTAAGTTGCAAGCAGGAAACAGGAAGTTTAGAGTTTTACTCTTATATGATAGCCTTTATTTTCTCAGTGATATAAATTATGATATAGCCATCTAGGTAAGAAAATATTATACAGCCATTAAAATATTTCTGAATGGTCTAAATAATGTATACCCTGGGTACAACACTGTTTACTTCAAAGCAAATGAGATTATGAGTAAATCATTTTCTGCTTTTAAGTAAATCATTTTCTGCTTTTCACTTTTGCATATTTCAAAACGTTCTTCATTGAATCTATATATTTTTATTACCATAAGTGAATATTGTGGCAGGATAAGCTATCTTCATCCCATTTATAGACAAGGAAAAGACAAAAGAATGAGTGTTTTTAACAATATAAACTTAGGAAGAGGAACAGATAACTCTGCACCATAATTTCAAGAAGCTATGGAAATACGGAGAGGTTAACTCTGGGGTGTAAGATGCTTTAATTTTTTAATAAAAATATTTAGATTTCTCATGAAAGAAAGCCAAGCTGCCATTCAGGGTCAAGCTGACATTATTGACCTTCATTTTTCCTGCTCCCTGGACTGTAAACACCCTCACTCCTACCTGCATTCTACACAAGGGTCAAAAAAATAAAAAATAAAAAATAAAAAAAATAAATCATGGCTGTGACAAAGTCTTCAAGGTTTTTATTTCTAAGGAGAATAGGGGAAAGTTGACAGGGAATTGGGACATAGGTTGGGGGATATTTGTGGAGGAAGCAAGGAAAAAATGGAAGGAATCAAAGGTCTCAGCATTGGGGAAAGAGAAGAGATGTTCTCATTGGAGGTGGGGAAATGATTGCTGCCATTTAAGAGGAGTATCTTTAAGAGATGGCTGAATGGCCTTGTTTTTCATGACTTAGCTGGACATCATTTACTCTAACTAGAATTTTACCCAGCATCCTGTTTGACTTTGGTTAAAGGGGACAGGGAGGCAGATTTTGCCTGTGTTTGTGTTTTAGAGCTATCACAACGAAATACCGAAAACTTAGTGACCTAATACAATATAAATTCATTCTGAGTTACAGAGGCAGAAGTAAAATAAAACAAAACAAAAAAATCAAAGTGTGGGACAGGACTGCCCTTCTCAAGGGAAGAATTCTTTCCTGCCTCTTTCTAGTGTCTGGTGGCTCCCAGCAACCCTTTGTGTTCCTTGGTTTGTAGCTGCATCACTCCTATCCCTGTCTCTATGGTCACGTCTTTCTCTGTGTATCTTTGTGTCCTCTGTTCTTCACATAAGGATACTAACATTCATTGGATATAGGGCCCACCCTAATCCAATATGACATCTTCTTAACCTAATTACATCTACAAAGAGTCTATTTCCAAATGAGGTTTCATTTATAGGTACTAGAAATTAAAACTTGAATGAATCTTTTTAAGAGACATAATTGAACCCACTACAGACCAGAAAAAGAAACAGGGTATGGCCTCTACCTAAAGTTGGACCATCAGAAGCGTGAGGATAAAATCAGGTAGCTTAAGCAGGGAAATCTTCTGTGCTCAGTTTCTATAGCAGCTCTTTTCCTAATTCCTTGATGAAGGTGATGAGGTAACAAATACTTTGACTTGTTGCCCACCTGAACACATCATCAGAAAATCCATAGCCACCTTCTAGAGTATCCTTTAGGTCAGTGGTTTTCAAACTTGAGCATGCATTAGAATCACCAGAAGGGCTTATTAGAACACAAATTGTTGGGCTCCACCTCAGAGTTTGATTCAGTAGGTCTGTAGTGAGGTTCCATGATTTGCATATCTAACAAATGTTTAAGTGATAATGCTACCAGGAACCATATTTTTGGGGCCGGAACTTCCCAAATTGTAAAGTGTATATTTATTATGTTGAATTTATGTTAAAATAATCCACGTGATTTTTTAGGAAGTGGCAACAACTATCAATGATGAATATGGATTAATTTAATCCTACATTTAATCATATTGATGGAAAATACAGAATTAACTTGAGGAAAAAATCTACATGAGAGAATAGTAAGATGCTAAATTTTTAAAATGTACTTCCTCCAGAAAATAGAGGATATGCAGAAAAAAGGATATGACTTCTTTTCATCTGTATTTGTTACCCACAGAATGATATGCAAAGCAATTTGCATCCATGAAATAAGTAATTTACTAGGTAGAGAGAAGATTCAGAACAAAAACATTAAATATGTTTATAAAAAAAACCAAGAGGGACAAAATAACAATAAAAACTCCACTCAAATTAGTTATCTGAAATGACAAGTTGAATTATTTCTGAATGTAAAAAAAAAGAAAAGAAAAGGAATTAGTGAAAATGTGACATGGAAGTGTGATCCAAGGGTATATTTATAAAATTTAATATGTAAAGGCAAAATGTGAAAGAAGCAACAATCAAGAAAATAAAATGAATTTTCCTTAAGGTGACTGAAGAATCAAGTTTTAAGATTATAAGAGGGCAAAAGAAGAAGACATGAAAAGAATATTTCTTTTTTAGAAAAAGTAATTTTATTAAATTTCAGGAGGGCAACTGTTATATAAGCTTCCAGAGAGCAAACAAGTTAACGACAAACCGAATAAAATTAGATTATCTTCAAAATAGAATATATTAAAATTCATACCTGTTATTGATACAGGAATGCTGGGAAGGGAAGAGCATGGTCCTTTAAATAATATGGAAGCAAGGGAAGGGAAATGCTGGGTACAGGAGAGCATAGTTCCTGGGTAGGGCTCCACCCCCACAGACCTAGGTGAGGATAGGCCTTTCCTCCCCAAATGTTGCATTTCCCAAGACCACCCTGGCCCACCATACTCCCATCCTGGGCCTATAAAAACCCAAAACCCTAGTTGGCAGACACACAAGTGGCCAGACATCCAGAGAAATACATCGTCGGAAGAAGAAAAGCTGCTGGTCGTGGAGAGTAACACCCCAGCAGAAGAGCACACCAACACCACCAGCACTCCCGCAGGCCATTGACCAGGTGGAGTTTGGCCAGGGCAGTTGGAGGAGAGCCAGGGCTGTGGGGCTGCTGAGAGGCCCAACTCCAGAGGAAGACCTTCTCCATTCTGGCTCCCCCATCAGCTGAGAGCTACTTCAACTCAATAAAACTTGGCACTCATTCTCCAAGCCCATGTGGGATCTGATTCTTCTGGTATACCAAGGCAAGAACCTGGGACACAGAAAGCCCTCTGCCCTTGTGACAAGGTGGAGACTGTAATTGAGCTAGTTAACACAAGCCACCTATAGACGGCAAACTAAGAGTACCCTGTAACACACACCCACTGGGGCTTCAGGAGCTGTAAACATTCATTCCTAGAACCTGCTGTGGGGTCAGAGCTGGAGCCCCACAGCCTGCCTGGCTGTATGCTCCCCTAGAGGTTTGAGCAGCCGGCCACTGAAGAAACAAGTCACACCCCCATTGCACACCCTGCAAGCAAGGGGAACAAGGGAACTTTTCCCATTTCATTATCAAGAGACAAGAATTGTGATGTAAGAAATCCCATTACTGGGTATATACCCAAAGGATTATAAATCATTCTACTATAAAGACACATGCATATGTGTGTTTATTACAGCACTGTTCACAATAGCAATGACTTGGAACCAACCCAAATGCCCATCAATGATAGACTGGATAAAGAAAATGTGGCATGTATACACCATGGAATACTATGCAGCCATAAAAAAGGATGAGTTCATGTCTTTTTCGGGAACATGGGTGAAGCTGGAAACCATCATTCTAAGCAACTAACACAAGAACAGAAAACCAAACACCTCATGTTCTCGTTCATAAGTGGGAGTTGAACAATGAGAATACATGGACACAGAGGGAAACATCACACTAGGGCCTGTCAAGGGATGGGAGGCTAGGGGAAGGATAGAATTAGGAGAAATACTTAATGTAGATGACGGGTTGATGGATGCAGCAAATTACCATGGCACATGTATACCTATGTAACAAACCTGCACATTCTGCACATGTACCCCAGATCTTAAAGTTTAATTAAAAACAAAAAGAATTATATTCAAACAAGTAAATAAACAAAAATCACTGAAGTGTGAGAACCAATTAGCTAAATTATTAAATGAGGAAAGAATCAAGTATATAACACTGAAATGTACTTTAAGGGAAAAAAAATTTTGAAAGACTCAGGACAATAAGAAATCAGAATATTTTAAATGGGAAATAATGACAAAAAGCTGGGATAAGAAAAGTAGTAAAGCGTTTTTATGTATAATCATTAATGTAAAATATGTATTAGTAAATAAAACTATTTTGAAGGGAATTATAAAATGAAAAAATGTGGTATAATAAAATCAACTATTACCTGAAATAAAACTCCAATTATTTCAAGACATCTTAGGATATAAGAAATGAAGCAACCATAAAACATGAAAATGAAAGTGAACTGAAAGTGAACTGAAGTCATAGTTGATGAGCCACACACAAAAATCTACATATGTATTATGGCTGAAATAGTACTCACTAGAAAAATTGTAGTCTCAAGAAATTTCATAAGAGAGGGAATGGAGAGAATGCATTAACTATGCATTTAACCAAATTCAGAGGAATATAGATTTAAAAATGGGGTTAAAATATGTGTTAAAATTTATGAGTAACTAGACATAAAATTTAAATAGGTTATGGAATTTCCAATCCAACAGAGGAAGAAACAACAACAAATTAGTCATCTATTGCTGCATAACAAATTACCTCAAAAGTCTGCAGCTTAAAATAACATTCTCTCAGATTCCATGGCTCACAAATCCAGGTATGGTTTAGTTGAGTGGTTCTGGCTCAGAAGCTCTGAGGTTGTAGTCAAACTGTCAACCAGTGCTGAATCACCTCATATGGGACAGAAACTCCATTTCCAGGCTCACCAACTTGGTTGCTTGGAAGCCTCAGTTCTTCACTGGCTGTTGGACAGATATTTCAATTCTTTGTCATATCTACTGCATTGACTGCCTGCATGTCTTTAGCACATGACATTTGGATTCTTCCAATGAGTGATAAGAGAGAAAGAACAAAGATCGGGGTCTGGGGAGAGAGAGAGAGAGAGAAGAGTGCCCAACCTATTATTGGAGGTGATATGCTGTCTATTCTCCCTTGTTCTGTTCACCCCACAGACTGATCCTGGTTCACTGTGGGAAGGAACCAAACAAGGTTGTAAACACCAGGAGGAATCATTGGGATCTTATAGGTTTACTACCACAATAAGCAACCACAGAAGTTTAGTAATTACTGTAAAAATGGGAAATAATGAAAAGGAGACAATAGACCTAAGACACAGAAAGCAAAAAGGAAGGAAAGAAGGGAGGGAGGGAGGGGAAAATAAAATGTTAATTAACCACAGAATATGTGAATAATTGAATTTTTCCAATGAAAGACAAACATTTCCTAATGGATTAAAAAAGAACATTCAGCTATGGGTTGCTTACAATAGAAACATTGAAACTAAAATGACACAGAAAAGTCATAAATGAAAGGATAAATCTACGTATGCCAGGCACATGTTAAGCAAGCAAATAAAAAAGACAGGAAAATGTAAACATTAGGCCTTTAGACAAGGCTGAACTTAAAGAAGCATTAAAAATGATAACATTTTATATTGGTAAAAGGTTTAGTCCTCAGATCATATATAATAATGGTAATATTAAACTGAATACATAGAATTCACATAAATACTACTCCTAATATAATAGTTCTTCTTGATACTTCTACCATAAATCTTATAAGTACAAAGAGAGCCAGATGAAGGCATAGAGTGAAAAATATTAATGCACTTCTCCCAGTGTAGAGCTAGACCTCAATAACAAATGACACCAATATCTAACACCTTAGAAATCTAAAGCAGTCACGTAAACTGAAAGTGAACTGAAATCATAGTTGATGAACCACACATAAAAATCTGCATATGTATTATGGCTGAAATAGTACTCACTAGAAAAATTGTAGTCTCAAGACATTTCATTAGAGAGGGAATAGAGAGAATGCATTAACCATGCATTTAACACAATTTTGAATGCAAACAGTAGAGAGAAAACTGTAAAATAAACAAAAGAGGGTAGATTATAACCTCTATGAGGACAGGGATTTATTCTCTATCTTATTTGTTACTATATCTCCCGCACCTAGAACTATGTCCAGCACACTCAAAATAGATAGAATAATGAAACCCATAGAAATTAATTAGTTTTAAAAGTTTACCTTAATAGAATCAACCAGAAACCAATATAATAAACAATCTTTCTGCAAAGGAAAGAATCCAAATATCAAAGGTGTAAATAAGAATTGAATACATATAAACATATCACAATCAACTTTTAAATTTTAAAAAACACTATGTGAAACAAACATGTACAAGAAAATAGAGGCTGTTGTGTTTAAAGTTTGTTTGTAAAACATCTGTATTTAGAATCATTAGGAGAGCTTGTAAATCTCTTCCTGAAGATTCTTATTCACTGGGTGTATGGTGGGACTTAGGATTCAGTATTTCAATACACTTGCCTTCTACCCCAAGAAATTCCTATGCACATTTAAGTTTAGGAATGTTTAAATCTGTGTGGATGTTGAAAACCTGAAAGGGAGAGGAACAACCACCACAAGAATGGAAAATAATCTACTGTGATGATGTCCAGTCCAAGAGGAGTCAACAAATGTCAGCATAGGCAAGAGATTGCTCACAAAAGGGGAAAGAAAGATATGTAAATTGGCTGTAAACATGGAAAGATACTCAACGTCATTAGTCATAAAGAAAAATGCAAACTGAATCATAGTGAAATACTGCCACCAACCAGAATGGCAAAAACTGACAAAACCAAGTGTTGGTAAATATATAAAATATTTGGAATGCTCATACATTACTGGTGGGACTATAAAATGTTTATAAGCACTTTAGAAAACTGTCAGTATCTAATAAAGCTAAATATATGCCTGCTATACAACTAAAAAAACTAATTCCAAAGATATACTCAAAAGAAATGAATCTATATCCCATAAAAGGCACAAAAAAATTCAAAGTTTCATTCATAACATTCAAACATTGAAAATAGCCATCTAGAAAGAAAAGGATAAAGTGTGGTGTATTTATACAACCGACAATTAGAGTAACTTTTTTTAAATGAACAACTGCTGCATGCAATACAGATGAATCTCAGACATGTTGGACAAAAGCCACATACAAGGACATGTATATGAAGTTCAAATACAAGCAAAACTAATCTCTAGTGATTAGGGTATAGTCTGGGTACAGTGTATAATGTATAGTCTGGGTATAAAGTTATCTTATATATAGTACTTAAGATTTATATACTTTACTATAGATATGATATATACTTCAATGAAAAATATATTTTAATCCACAAATAGTACATGTATTAACTAAAAATTTCTTGTTAATGCTGTTTCAAGATACTTAATTTGTATTGCCATTAAGTAGTTTTCTATCTATGTTTAACAAACACTGCCCGTTTCTTCTCTTTCTAGCCAGGTAAGTGTAGGAAACCTACTTACTAATTATCTGCTATTTCACTACCTTGATCTATTTTCTCTGGGAATTTTTTTCTGATTCTCAACAGCTTAATGAGCATTTAGAGTTTTAAGTAGTCTGAATAAATTTGTCTAAACCAAGGCATCACTTTGAAGTTCAAAAATCCATTGAATGACTAAGCATTTATATGTCATCCAAAGAGTGTGATTCAAATTATAGCAGAAATGACAGTCAAATCTAGTAAAGCAATGTGACAGACAGAAAACTAATCTAATAATATCTTCTCATCACTTTCTAGCAGTGCCAGATTAAAGTGATCTCTAATGCCTTCATTACACAAGACTCTCCCATACTCTGAGGAGCCCAGGAAACCAAGGATATTGGCCTAATCTTTTGTTCTAAGTGAGAACGTTGTGTGCCCTTTGCCATTACTTCACTGAAGACAAATATACAGAAAGTAATATACTAATTTCATTCAAGAAGATTGCCAAAAATATAATTTGTATGATAGATTCCCCTATAATATACATTTTAGGATAAAACAGTCGTTTTACTTAGACTGCCGTAACACTACCATAGACTCAGTGACTTAAACAGATTTTTTTTTCTGAAGGCTGAAAGTTTGAGATCAGAGTGCCAGCAAGGTGGGATTCTCTGCCTCCTTGCTGTCTACCCACATAGTCTTTCCTAGATGCATGTGGGGAGACAGATCTCTTTCCCTCTACCTTCTTATAAGGGCCACCAATTCTATTAGATTGGTACCCCACCCTTATGACCTAATTTAACCTTAATTACCTCCCCAAAGCCTTTTCTCCAAGTACAGTCACGTTGGAGATTAAGGCTCCAATATATGAATGGATTTTAAGGAGACATATTTAGTCCATAGCAACAGTGTAGTAGTTGAAAGAGGGAGCTCTGGAGTTAACCAGATTCAGACCACCAATCTACCATCTCTTAACTGTAGGACCCTAAATTCTCTATGATACACTTTTCTCACCTGTAAAGTAAGATAATAGTACCAGCCTCATAGAATTATTATACTTAAATGAATACATATACAACTACATAGCACATGGTAATTATTTTATTTAAAAAAATTTAAAATCTCAAAAGCTTTTGGCATATCAGTGGTTTTCGTTACATGAATAAATTATACAGTGGTGAATTCTGAGATTTCAGTGTACCCATCATCAGATTAATGGATGTTGTACCAAATGTGTAGCATTTTATCCCTAGCCTCCCTCTCACTTTCCCCTTTCTGAGTCTCTAAAGTCTATTATATCACTCTGCATGCCTTTGCATACTCATAGCCTGTCTCCCACTTGTGAGAACAGTTTTTGATTTTCCACTCCTGTGTTACTTCACTTAGAATAATAGCCTCCAGCTGCATCCAAGTTGCTGCAAAAGACATTTCATTCCTTTTAATGGCTGAGTAGTAATCTATGGTGTATATATGCCACATTTTCTTTATCCACTCATTAACTGCTGGGCACTTAAGTTGGTTCCACATCTTTGCAATTGTGAATCAGGCTGCGATAAATATACATAACAGGTGGTACTTTTTCAATAAATATTAGCTTGTATTATTAGGGTAATCTACATCATGTAGGAAAATATCTTAAAAATATATTTGAGGTGTCAGATAGACTTGATTGTATTGTTAGGTTAAACTTGTTTTAAAAATATGACCTTGTAGCAATGCAGTGAAGTTAATATAGCAATGGTTTTCGTTTTTATGTCAAATCAGCAGCATCTGCAAATATGTTATAAATGCAAATTATTGAGTCCCACCCAGACCTATTTAAGCAGCTCTCTGGGGGTGAGGTCCAACAGTCAGCATTTTAACAAGCCCTCTGGGTAATTGTGTTGCACACCAATATTTGAGAAACACAGTAAAAATGTGAGGCAGTCTTCATAGAGAAGCACTATTTGGTAAATCCTTGGCATAGAACATTGAACTTCCTATGACTTAGCAACTTGATGTATTATTCGAATTAAAATGAATACAGGAAGGATACAGAAATGATAAACCATGAAATAACTGGAACATAATTTCATGCTACTGATGAATAATGAAGAAACAGACATCTATAGGCAAATAAATAAAGCAAATTTGCTTAAAATAAAGGCTTTTGTTTTGGTTCCCAGCAATTTAAAAGTGAAATCTACTTCAGAGATGATAGTGTAACTTCTGGTATCTCCCTCAAATCTTTAGGGTTTATTATTAAAAAAAGGAAATGTCACATGAAAACTGTACCTCTACAAGATTTTTGCAAGCCATTTATGTTTCAGGCTAACCTCTCACTTAAGGGCAACCGCATTTGATAATATAGTTGCGCAAAGCACTTAAGAACTAAAACCTACTTTTGCACGATCCTACTTTATCTCTGTATTTGGCTTTGTAAATGTGCTTCACTTTGTTTTCAAATGGCATTATGTCATTTTTCACTTGGAGAGTTGATAGTGATTGATGGAAAGCATTAAATTAGAAAGACCTGGCTAGAGTCCAAGTTGTCATCCACAGCAGCATCTCCAAGGCACTAAAAATGAATTTTAAAAAAGTCAAAGCCATGAATCTGTTTCATAGATAAAATGAAATGGATCAAAGATTTCAATGGCCTATGGCTTGCCACAATTCAGCATGAAAGTAAAGAAGTGATTCATTGTTCATATTAATCTTATATCGAGTTATTCATCAAAAAACCCTCTTATGACCAGCATATCAAGAGGCTTCATTGTTTTTTATTGTTTTTCTCACTTAATATACTAGAGAAAACTCCTCACCATTAATTCAAGATTTGTTTCTTAGTTATTCACACCTAACCTAGGGCCCTGGTAGTAAAAAGACTTTTCAAAATTAGGGGTGGGGATAAATGAGTGAGTGGGTAAAGGGGTATAAGAAAAGTGAGGGAGCAAAAGAAGAGTGAAGGTGGGTGGAAACCTTGATGTGAACCATCTTTAATATTCTACAATTCCGGAGAATAATTTATTCTGTGCAAATGCGACAGAATCTTCTTGCCGTAAATGAATGGAGATACCAGTTTATGCACTTTCCACCTATCCAATGAGTCTTTGCCAAAAAGAAGCAAAATATTGTGATATGCAAAGAGTGGATATTCAAAAAAAGGCTTGGTTATGAATTCAATAAGCAGGAGACCAGGAAAAAACTCTTACCTCTCTCTACTGATGTCTGAAGAGATATCTTACATATCTCAATTGGGTTTCTATAGTATTGTAAAGGGTTTCCTAAGTGTTTGAGTTACTGTCTTATTACTACAGTACATTTGGTGACTTGTAATAAGCACTTCATTTACATAAGAAACAAGATATCCTACAAATGTTTAATTAAAATTTTATTGCAAATGGAACTGAGGTTAGTGGTTTATCAAAAATGTATTAAGTTAGTAGTTAACTAGATTATGGCTTTAAACACATGTGCATTATATAACGACATTTGTACCAGGATTTCGGAGTTACTGTGTCATGCTAATGGATTGATCATCCTAACCATTTTAATTCTAAAGTCCAGTGGTTGAAACATCAGTTTGATTTTAAATAAAATTCACTAACCATAAATATCACATATAAATCAAAATGGTTTGCTTTAGTTAACAACTTAACACAAAAACATTACTGAGATATTAAACTCACAAGAAAGAAATTCATAGTGGAAGTAAAACTGCTCACAGCCTATCATTTTACAATAGATCATTTAATTTTAATCAACTAAGACTTTCACTAATATGTCAAAAGACATAAAGATGGGTCTTTCAACTTTTAAATATGAGGGGATTTTAAATGTCCAGAACAATCCTTTGTGAAACTCAACTTCCCTTGAAAACTTTACAATTTAAAATACTGCGGTAGTAGTTAACTCTTTCATTCCCAAAGAAACCTCTTTCTTAACCTTGAAGTTTTTGCCACAAATATTTCTATTAGAAAAAATAAAATTTTTATTCCATTATATAAAACATAGTTTTAAACAAAGCATGTACTAATTTTACTAAGACTGTCCAAATGAGATTCTATATATAGAAAGAAAGTATTCTGAGAAAATGAAGGTCTAAGAATACGATTTAATTAGCAACAGGTAATGTACAGAATATTCTAAGTCACAATAATTTGCAATCAGGAAAACCTTGATTATAGTGCTCAAATCAGATTTTTAGATGATTTCTTACTCCTCAAAATAATTTCCTATGGAGGCTTTACTATTTGACGTAAAAATTTTAAGTATGCATTATACATTCAATATTGTAGGTTTCACATTGCTACTGATGTTGCCTTTTGAGTCCTCAAGCAATTTTCCAATAAGTAATAAATGTGATTATCCACTCAGCTTTGAATTCAGGCTGCCTGGGATTGAATCATGTTTTTTTTTCCCAATGAACCAGCTACACTGCAGTGCAGGTTATTTCTTTAGTTTCTTTATCTGAAAAGTAGGGGCATATTGGTTATCTATTACTATATAACAAGTTACCATAAACATAATCGCTTAAAACAATGCACATTTATTATCTCATAGTTTCAGTGGGTCAGTAGTCTGGGCACGGTTTACCAAGATCTTCTGCTTAGGGTCCTATTACGCTAAAATGAAGGCACTGGCTAGGCTTCATTCTCCCCTGGAGCTCACAGTCCTCTTTGAAGCTTACTTAAGTTATTGGCAAAATTTTGTTTTTGGAGGTTGTATTAGCTTGTTTTCACAGTCCTAAAAAGATACCACTGTATAAAGGAAAGAGGTTTAATTGACTCACAGTTACGCATGACTTGAGGCAGACCTCAGGAAACTTACAATCACGGCAGAAGACACCCTCTTCGCAAGGTGGCAAGAGGGAGAATGAACGCAGGAGGAACTACCAAACACTTATAAAACCATCAAATCTCGTGAGAACTCACTATCGGGAGACCAGCATGGGAGAAAGTGCTACCATGATTCCATTACGTCCACCTGACTTCTCCCTTGACATGTGGGGATTATCGGGGTTAATGGGGATTACAATTCAAGGTGAGATTTTGGATGGGGACACAGCCAAACCATATCAGAGGCTGTAGGACTGAAATCCTCAGCATCTATAGACTGCCCCTCTACATAGGCAGTACACAGTGGCTATTTGTTTCAAGGCCAGCATAAGAGCATATCTCCTACTTCCAGTTTCTTCTCTCAGGGACAGTGTAAGTCCTCTTTTAAAGGACTCACCTGATAAAAGTCAGGACCACCCAAAATATTCTTCTTTTTTATTAACTCAGAGTCAATTGATTAGAGACCTTAATTGCCTCCTGAAAATCCTTTCACCTTTGCCATATTCCATTGGTTTGTTGACAAAAAAGTCAAAAAAGTAAAATATTTGAAGAGATTTATTCTGAGCCAAATATGAGTTACCATGGCCCATGACACAGCTTTCAGGAGACCATGAGAATATGTGCCCAAGGTGGTTGGGGAACAGCCTAGTTTTATACAGTTTAGGAAGACACGAGACATCGATCATGTAAGTTGTACATTGTTTTGGTCTGGAAAGGCAGGACAACTTGAAGCAGGGGCTTCCAGGTTTCAGTAGATTTAAACATTTTCTGACTAAATCTAAATGGCCATTGGTTGAGCTAAACTGTTGTCTAAGACCTGTAATCAATAGAAAGGAATGTCTGGGATGGTAAAGGGATATGGAGACCAAAGTTTTATCATGCACATGAAGCCTCCAAGTAGCAGGCTTCTGAGAGAATAGATTGCAAATGTTTCCCTTCAGACTTAAGGTCTGCATTAATGTTAATGTTGGTCAGCTTTTCCTGAACTCCAAAAGGGAGGAGGCTATAATGAATCATTTCTGACCCTCCTTTCATGACCCGAATCAGTTTTTCAGGTTAGCTTTGGAATGCCTTGGCCAAAAGGAGGGGTTCATTCGAATGGTTGCAGGAAGCTTAGAATTTTATTTTTGGCTTACAGGTTAAAAGTTATAGATTCTAGGTTGGGCGCAGTGGCTCACACCTATAATCCTAGCACTTTGGGAGGCCAAGGCAGGCAGATTACCTGAGGTCAGGAGTTTGAGACCAGCCTGGCCAACATGGTGAAAACCTGTCTCTACTAAAGATTTTTAAAATTAGCTGGGTGTGGTGGCATGTTCCTGTAATCTCAGTTACCTGGGAGGCTGAGGCAGGAGAACTGCTAGAACTAGGGAGGCAGAGGCTGCAGTGAGCCAAGATCACATTATTGCACTCCAGCCTGGGTGAGAGAGTGAGACCCCATCTCAAAAGAAAAAAAAAAAAAAAAAAAAAGAAGGACAAAAAAGTTACAGGTTCTACCTGCAATCAATGAGAAGGGGGTTACACAAAAGTGTGGATACCAGCAAGCAGAAATTACAGGGGGCATCTTATAATTCTGCCTATCGCTGTCAATAAAACAATACATTCCTCTTTGGGCTGATTTTTTAAAAGCTTATTTGTATAAAGTAAGTAGAATAGTTCATGATGCATAATAAATATTACTTATTACTCTTTTAGTTTGCTAGTCATTTTTGCAGAAGCTTTGGTGACTAAAATGGTGGTGTTATTGGGGGAGAATATAAGCTGAGTGGAAATTATAGGTTGTGAGAGAGCCTCCAGTATTCACTATACTCCATTTGCAACTTGATGGTAAGTGTGTTCTGTTACCTTGCTCTTAGAAGTAGTGGAAACAACTGTCAAATTCCCGTAGCCTTGTTGCCAAAACTTGTGATGTTCCATGGTCTATCATATCTTGAATATTATAAATATTTTGCCTACCAAATATTGAGATATTCAGTGAAAGTTGAAGATAGGTAGGTTATAATATGGGTTATTCTATATCCTTCACATCTATGTTTTCTCATTGTTTTATGTAGGATTCAGAAAATTTTCTAAGGAAATAATTGCTGATAATATGAATAATAAACAATGCTTTATTAAAGAAAGTGTACTAAAAGCAACAACAGTATTTCTGATTATCTTGCTTTTCCTCCTACATATTCCTCAGAAAAATCTTCTAATTATTTACACAAATGCATCATTTAACTGGCATAGAATAAACAAGCTACGGTGATGTTAATTTTGCTTTGAACAAAACGAAAGTGTTTTTCTTTCACTTAAGGCCACAGACAGGTGAGGTGGAGATAGAGGGGGAGTGGATGTCACATTCTCATGTTACATGAATTAAGTATAATTTTTTTTTTTTTTTTTTTTTGAGACGGAGTGTCGCTC
Organism: Rhinopithecus bieti; assembly: GCF_001698545.2. Lineage (NCBI taxonomy): Eukaryota > Metazoa > Chordata > Mammalia > Primates > Cercopithecidae > Rhinopithecus > Rhinopithecus bieti. The sequence continues at coordinate 212,400 of NW_016823413.1, read as the reverse complement.
TGCCGCCCAGGCTGGAGTGCAGTGGCCGGATCTCAGCTCACTGCAAGCTCCGCCTCCCGGGTTCACGCCATTCTCCTGCCTCAGCCTCCCGAGTAGCTGGGACTACAGGCGCCCGCCACCTCGCCCGGCTAGTTTTGTGTATTTTTTAGTAGAGACGGGGTTTCACCGTGTTAGCCAGGATGGTCTCGATCTCCTGACCTCGTGATCCGCCCGTCTCGGCCTCCCAAAGTGCTGGGATTACAGGCTTGAGCCACCGCGCCCGGCCAAGTATAAATATGTTTTTAAAAACTTCTCTGGATGTACTTGAAAACAAAGCTCATAATTATTTTGGTTAACTTTATCCAGCTCTCCACTTCAATACCTAGAGAACTCAGAGGAAGGCAGGAGTACACCAAAACACAGTCCCTATTACTTTTTAATAATGGTCACCAAAAGAACTTCACAGTTCTTTTCGCATTAATTCTTAGAAAATCTAGTGGAAAAAAGTAATTCTTGAAAACAAACGGCAGAATGTTTAATGATTTCAAAAGGTAATCAGAGAGAGGAGGCATTTTTCTTTGTTTTTATAAGTCATCGACATTTTGGCTTAATTTACAAAATGTTTTATGGGAACTTCAGGAGCATTCTGTCTTCAATATCCAACACTAAAAGAACCCATTGTGTACTTCCTCTAGCATATAAGTTACTGGTTACTCCCCTTTGATATTTCCCACAAGCTTCTTTCCTATGATTACTTGAGGAATAACTCAACTTGTTTGTGAATGCTGCCAAATAAATTGATCAGTTTCATATTCCAGTCAAAATTATAAGATCAGTTTTTAAACTGTAGAATAGGCAAATATGTTGATCAAAGTGAAGAGAGAAATTGTTTTTTGATTATCATTTTTAACAGACCTTTGTCGTATTTATCAAACTTTGTCTCTACTTTTTAAAATTATTCCACTTTTTTCATTACCTAGTGTCTGCTAATAGTTTGGTTTCAATTTCTTGATGATATAATTTTAATATTGTTTTGTTGATTTGTTCTGGATGTAGGAAAATATTTTAAAAATAAAGTATTATTTTATGTAAACATGCCCATCTTCATATACATATAACCACATAAGTTTATGTATATGTTTCTGGGAGAGATTTATGTGTGTGTACCCACCCATGTGGTATGTTTTCAGGTCTTTTGAAGCCATTCTATCCCATATTTACAACTTTCCACCCATTCTCTCATATGCAAAATTGCATAATGAGAGTCTCAGTTTTTTAGTTAACAATGTTGATTCCTAAAAAGCAGGTTTAGGATGAGAACTGCAGTTTGATATTTTTTTGGCAGGCAGCTAATGTTCCTCTGAAATACTTAGGAAGTTATACTTACACACACACACACACACACACAATTTGAAAACAGACCCCTATATAAAGTGGGACTGATTATCCATTCTCTCACAGAATCACGGCAAAATTTCCACTAAATTAAGAAAAAAAGAGAGAGAAATGGATTAGAAAGCCCAATCAATAGAAACTGTGATATAATGCCAGTAAATCTATTATTGCCTTCAAATATATTGAAAGATCCTGTAAGCGTCTCTCATTCCTTTGGACTCAGGTTTGGATAAACCAGAAGAAAAAACCTCTATTATTTTACTTTGTGGCCACTTGTTTAAGGCAGCTAGTAGATTCCTCCTCTTTCCTCTAATCAATCATCTTTTCCTATGCCGTTGAGAGGCAGAAATGCTTGAAAAAACAAAACAACAATAAAACAACTTTGTTGAACTTGGTGGGGAGTAGATTGGAATTGGCACATTGCTTAATGGGAATGTTTCTTATGGTGAAAAGTAGACTTGGCAGAAAGAGGAACAGTTCTGAAATGCATGGGCATTCTGGGAGTTGAAGTTATTCATGTACTTCTTTCCTTTACTTCGATCTTTCATGGCTCCAGAAAATGAGCATAAATGAAGGCCCATTTTGACATAGATGCCAGAAGAGAAAGTCTTTTGGATACGGAGAATTGGCTGAGTCGATATTTTTCCAAGTATTCATGTTCTAAATAACTACCATAGATATTACATAATGCACGCAAATGAGTAAGATACAGGATTTTGTGCTCAAGTGACTGAAAAAAGTTATTTTTAAAAAGCAATTTTCTTAATAAGATTTATCATATTTTTGTTATGCTAATATGCACTGTAATCTGGATTACGGGGACAGCAAGCTGCATAGTTTGCAGTATGTTTACCATAAAGTGCAACACCTTCTTCCCTGGACATTTTGTGGGATTAGTATTCCCAACAGAGAATACAATTATTAGAAACTACATATGTCACACACCCTTAGTCTGCAAATCTAAGAAATTGTACAAATTAAACTCCTTAAAAATAAAGATTTCTTGCATGAATAAATGAAATGGGCAAGGTTTTGATAAATGAGGCAGATCTGGGGACAACAAACTTTCTTTAGTGGAGTGCATAGTATCTCTCTTAATTACCCATCTCCCCTCTCACTAGTAGCTAGCTAATCCTGTCCCAACAGACATCTTGATCTTCTTTATTTTCTAATCTAAATTTGGGAGGAGCAAATATGTATAGCTTGACTAATTGGTATCCCTTCATATTGTGCTGAGGTCTTAGTACCTTGCCAGGTCATGTGTCTCTGACATCTGGTGGGGTCACCCTTGGCATAGGGCCTACCCACGCTCTTACCCTTTGCCTTTTATGTTTTCTGACATAAGGGCTATTGGAAAAGAAAACTGAGCATGACCAAAATCCTGACTGATCATTTTACACTTATGAAATAAAATTACAAAATTAAGGTGAAAAGTAATCATCATTCAGAAAATAAGCAAATACCTGAAAATAACCTTCTGAAATAAGCACAAGATGATTAAAGCATTTGAAAATCTTTATATGATTCCAGAAGACATAACCTGTGGATAAAACCAGATACTTTTAAGAGGTAAAAATGTCAAATGAAGGAAAAGCAGAATCAAATGAAAAGAGATTGTATCAAAGAATAAAATAAATGTTTAAAATTCTAAGGCACAATAACATTGTAAAGAGCTTACTTGAGTAAGAAGTAATTCATGAATTGGAGCACATCAGACTGAAAGGGTTTTGGTGACAAATAGTTCTGATAACAAATAGGCAGGGACAGGTATTTATAGGATAAGTACAAAAACAAAATAAAAAATATTTGATTGGTTACTCTCATACAGTGTCTTATTTGGTGTATCCCATTGGAAAGTCCCTAATTATATAATATAAATTTATTGGCTACTTCTGATTGGTTGAGCTTAATTTCTGTTTTTCATTAATATAGGCATTTACAAGAAATAGCTCAAGTTAAGTGTCATTGATGTTTGCAAATCAAGCAAGTTTGGGGTCACTTATGAAGCCTAAGTAGTTTTGTCTGCTCAGATTCTTCAGGTGTGGTCTCCATTTTAATGTACCATAACACATACAATAGCAGAATTCAAAGATACTTCAATGAATAAAAAGAAGAATTAATGCCATAGAAATTTAAACATTTGATGTGAAAGTCAAACTTCAAAATGATAGAAACAGAAAAATATGGTATTCATGTAAAGTAGAAAACACCGGCTCAAGCCCAAGTCCTCCCACATCTTCTCACTATGCCCTCTGGAATTCATGCTCTGTCAGCATCTTCCTTATATTTAGTCCTTATTGAAATATGTCCTGAGGATGACACTTTTATTTTTTCTTTTTCAATAGGCAGGGCAGACATCTCTTTATTGTATTTTATTTTTTTAACTTTTATTTTAAGTTCAGGGTTACATGTGCAGGTTTGTTTTATAGGTAAACTTCTGTTATGGGGGTTTGTTGTATTAAGCCTGGGTGATAACCCATTAGTTATTTTTCCTTTTCCTCTTCCTAATCCCACCCTCCACCCTCGAATAGGCCCCAGTGTCTATTGTTCCCCTCTATGTGTCCATGAGTTCTGATCCTTTAGCTCCTACTTTCAAGTGAGAACATGTATTTGATTTTCTGTTCCTGCATTAGTTTGCTGAGGATAATGGCCTCCACCTCCATCCATGTCCCTGCAAAGGACATGAACGCATTCTTTTTTACACCTGCATAGTATTTCATGGTGTATTTGTACCACATTTTCTTTCTCAAGTCTATCATTGATGGGAATTTAGCTTGATTTCATGTCTTGTGAATAGTGCTGTGTTAAATATATGTCTGCATGTGCCTTTATGGGGAACAATTAATACTCCTTTGGGTATATACTCAGTAATGGAATTGCTGGATTGAATGGTAGTTCTATTCAAAATTCTTTGAAGAATATCCAAATTGCTTTCCACAGTGATTGAATTAATCTACATTCCCACCAGCAGTGTATAAACTGCATTACTCTGTTTTCACACTGCTGATAAAGACATACCTGAGGCTGAGAAGAAAAAGAAGTTTAATTGAACTTACAGTTTCATATGGCTGAGGAGGTCTCAGAATCATGGCAGGAGGTGAAAGCCACCTCTTACATGGCAGCAGCAAGAGAAAATAAGAAAGAAGCAAAAGCAGAAACCTCTGATAAACCCATCTGATCTCATAAGACTTATTCACTATAACGAGAATAGCACAGAAAAGACTGACCCCCATGATTCAATTACCTCCCCCTAGGTCCCTCCCACAACTCGTGGGAATTCTGGAAGATATAATTCAAGTTGAGATTTGTGTAGGGACACAGCCAAAGCATATTGTAAACTATTCCCTTTTCTTCCCAGCCTCATCAGCAACTGTTATTTTTTGACTTCTTTGTAATAGCCATTCTGAGTGGTGTGAGATGGTATTTCATTATGATTTTGATTTGTATTTCTCTAATGATCAGTGATGTTGAGCTTTCCCCTTTGCTTGTTTTTGTCAGGTTTGTCAGAGAACAGACAGTTTTAGGCATGTGGTCTTATTTCTGAGTTCTCTATTCTGTTCTATTTGTCTATATTTCTGTTTTTTGCTTGTTTTTGATTTTTTTTTTCCCAAGGGTGACACTTTCTTTACAACTTTCTTATGTCAAAGTTGCTTCTTATTTTATTCACCATGTGAACCAGTTTGTAAAGATGGGTCAAGGTTCTCTTTGTTCCTCTTTGCTATTTTCAAACCATTTTTTGGTCTTTTTGTCCCCCCACAAATCTCAACCTGTTTGAAAGTCAAGCTCTGAGACTCTGCAATTTCCCACCCTCACTTATATGTCATCCATATATTTTTTGCAAAAGGCACAGTATCTTCCTCTTTACCTGTACTTTCACAACCATTCCTGATGACATCAATGCTCATTTGGATAATTCCTCTGGCCTCTCAGTTCTTTGACCTTCCAAACTCCAGTGGTCATTTCTTTTATCCCATAGTAGTCAAGCACATGGTTATACCTTTGATTTTGTTTTAGCAACAAGTGGCCCACCTTCAAACTCACAATAACAAGTATCCTTTCTTCTAATGATCACCTCTAATTCTTCCAGTTCACCTAAGCTAGAATTCCCATACCATCATTTCCTCAAGGGCCCTGAGAGTTTTAATCCATTGACTCAACTACATTTTCAATATTGGTCATACTTTCAGCTTCTCTCATCACTCTGCTCCATCTCTTACCTATATTCCAGAAGTCTTCTTTCTCCATCTACCCAAACTTTTACTTCTGCTAGTCTCTATTACCCATGCCTTTCTACAAATAAACAAAGAGAAGCATTTTTTAAAAGTTCTTTCCTCAACCATCATAATCAATCTATCAGCAAGTATTGTCAATTCTTATGTCCCAAATCCATCCACTGTCCTCTCTCTGCCTATCACCACCCTGGTTCAAGCTACCATTGGCTCTCCCTGAGGTGCTGTATGAGATCCTTAACTGGATTTCCTGCTTCTACTCTGACCTCTTATAATCATTTGTGAAATAATAACAAGGGAAAATATTTTGAAAAAGTAGACCAAATCATATCTTTCCACTTTGTAAAACCTTTCAATCCTACCTGTTTTCTTTTTTTTTTTTTTTTTTTTTTTTTTTTTTGGGGAAGTCTCACTCTGTCGCTGGGGCTGGAGTGCAGTGGCCGGATCTCAGCTCACTGCAAGCTCCGCCTCCCGGGTTCACGCCATTCTCCTGCCTCAGCCTCCCAAGTAGCTGGGACTACAGGCGCCCGCCACCTCGCCCGGCTAGTTTTTTTGTATTTTTTAGTAGAGACGGGGTTTCACAGTGTTAGCCAGGATGGTCTCGATCTCCTGACCTCGTGATCCGCCCGTCTCGGCCTCCCAAAGTGCTGGGATTACAGGCTTGAGCCACCGCGCCCGGCCAATCCTACCTCTTTGACTTCAGCTCCTACCACTTTTTGCCACATTCACTATGCTGTCAACATTCTGTTTCTCATTTATCAGAACGGTCCCCAGGCCTCCAATCAAATGTTACTGCTTCAGAGAGGTCCTTTGTTATCACTCTATTCAAAATTGACCAGCTCCCTCTCTTCTCTCACCAGCGCTTTCTATCAACTTACCTTTTTTTTTTTCTTTTTCCCTGTTTATTATTCATCTCTCCCTGCTAAAATTTAAGATCCATGAAAATGAGACCCTTTCTATCTCACTCACTGTGGCATCTCTTAATCTCCAACAGCCAGATCAGTGCCTGGTATGTAGTGATTGCTACTCAGTAAGAGACCAGAAAAAATAGAATACAAACTATAAGTAAAGATACAGTTAAGAAAACTTTCCAGAGTTGAAAATAATCTGGTTATTCAGGACTGAAATTTCTACAGAGAGAGAGAGAGAAGAGAAGGAAAGATAGGAAAGGAAGGAAAGGCAAGGAAGGAAGGAAGGAAGGAGTAAGGAAGAAGAAGGAAGGAAGGGAAGGACAAGGAAGGAAGGAGGGAGGGAGGAGGGAGGGAGATTGAGGAGGGAAGGAACGGGACGATTGAGCGAGGAGAGAAAGAAAGAGAAAGGAAAGACTAAGATACCTGACGGAGGAGAAAGAAAGAAACGAGAGAGAGATGACAGAGAGAGGAAAAGAAAGAAAGAAAGAAAGAGAAGAAAAGAAAGAAACCAGAAGACGAAGAAAGAAAGAAAGACATGCAAAGAAATAAGAAAGAAGCCGATCAAAAAGAAAAGAAAGAGATAAGAAACCTAGTCAAAAGTTCAATGACCAAGAAAGAAAGAAAGAGAAAAAAAAGAGAGTGAGCAAGATCAGCCAAAGAAATAAAGACAGGCTTTTCTTCAGTCTTTTCAACTGCAATAGGAGGCCCACAACTGTGGAACACTAGTGGATAGACTAAAAAGAGATGGTGTGTGTTTTTAAAGTGAATTTATAATGAGCTTTTAATTTCTTAATATATCCAAGGCTACTGAAGAAACTCTCAAATATGTAGGGCTCAGGCAGGTTTACCACGGATTTCTCTTAAATGAAAAAAAAAAAAAAAAAATAAATACATGAATGACTAAAAAATCAGAACACTAAAAATAAATAAAAGACTTATTTTTAGCTTTTAATTTTTTAACTTCAGAAACCCTGTTGAACTACATGTTGTAATGTACATTTTGTGGCTTCCTAAAATATGACCTAAAGTACTTTTCTCAGTATTTTATCTTTTCCTGCAACTTCTTTTGCAACCAAGAATTTCTCATTATACAAACTTTGTTTCAAATGCAATAGATTGCCAACCATGGCAACCAAATAAAACAATAATTGGTTGTATATAGTTCCAAACTTGAACTATTTTTGCCATTGCAACCTTAGTGGAGGGAATAAAATCTCTGTTTCTCTCTTTCTTCTTCCTCCACATTAAGAAGAGATAGATAGAGCTCAGTAATGGCAATTTTCATTATCTAAAACTTTAAGTGATAATTTTCATTATCTTTGAATGACTTCAAACACAAAGATTTTTCATTTTAACTCAGGAAGACTTATGAATTACACTGTGACAGACTCTTTGTGTCATCAACAAGCCTTTGCAAGGAAATTCACCAAAATGTTAGTGTTACTGCTAAATGACAAAATTATTCATGTTTCCCCCCTTTACAAATTGTTGAATTTTTATACTCTGTGATTGTCATTGCATTTATGTTCAGTTGAAAGGCCTTATAAATGGTATACTTTTATAGATACTATTTTATCATCGTTAGGTAGAAAATGCACCACAAGAGACTTGATAGAAAAGGTACCAAAGTGTTAACAGTAGTCAACTCTGGTTGTATAGATAAGTGACTTTTTTCTTTCTTTTAATCTAATTTTTTTTACATTTGTTTTCTTCATGAACGCATGTGTTAACTTTATATTAAGAATGATTAAACCTTGATTTTAAAATCCAGGCATCACTGGAAAAGTTAACATAGCAATCTGCAATCAGCTGCTTTATATCCCAGTGAGAATGAAGAAACCAAGAATGGAATTAATAAGGGCAGAGGTGGGGGAGTAGCAAGGAAGGTAACTATAAGGGAGAGAAGGACATTAACCCACAGGAAGTTTCTATAAGTTAGGGAAAAGGATAGGGAGTGCAAATAATAAATATTTGCATATTTACCATAACCCCATCCCCCAGAGACATTTTTCTTTGCATTATTTTAAACATGATTGAGCTATTTGCTATTAAATACTTTTCAATTTTGGTTAAGGCTGACTTGATTTTTCTGTAAGTCAAAACAACATGAGCTGCAACCACTGTCAGATTAATATTTTAGAAATAAATGCATTTTATAAATAAATATCCATAAATGAATGAATGAATGGACAGTTGTTAAAGAGATTTCACAGTTCATTCATTTATACCCCAGCCATTTAATACTTACTATTTGGCACTGGAGTACAATATTAAACAATATAGATGCATATTTTAAATACTAGTATAAGTGTTTGAGTGGAGGACCAGATAATAAAAGATAAGCAAATAATGAGAAGAATTTTATATATTTATAAGCTCTATGAAGAAAATAAAACAGATTAATACAAGATGCAAAATGGAGGAAATTGGAATTTGATAGGAATCTAGGGGCCATCTACATGACTCCTGAGTTACATGTTTAGTAAATACTGATTTGGTGAGAATTGATCATGTTCAATGCAGCATACTAGGTGAGAGGAGGGTTGATGAGAGAAAGTTACTGCTCTGTGAGGGCCCACAACCTAATAATGTAGTGGATTCACAGAGCATGTATTTTTTAATGCCGTGGTTCCTAAAGTGTGGGTCTCCAGACCAACACAATCAGAATCACCCGGTGCTTATTACAAATGCAAATTCTTGAGCCTCACCCTAGAACCACTGAATCAGAAATTCTAGGGATGGCCCAGTTGTCTGTATTTTAACAGCCCTCCAGGTGATTCTGATGCACACTAATGTTTGAAAACCACAGCCTAGCCGGGCGCGGTGGCTCAAGCCTATAATCCCAGCACTTTGGGAGGCCGAGACGGGTGGATCACGAGGTCAGGAGATCGAGACCATCCTGGCTAACACGGTGAAACCCCGTCTCTACTAAAAAAAAAAATGCAAAAAAACTAGCCGGGCGAGGTGGCGGGCGCCTGTAGTCCCAGCTACTTGGGATGCTGAGGCAGGAGAATGGCGTAAACCCGGGAGGCGGAGCTTGCAGTGAGCTGAGATCCGGCCACTGCACTCCAGCCTGGGCGACAGAGCGAGCCTCCCTCTCAAAAAAAAAAAAAAAAAAGAAAGAAAGAAAGAAAGAAAACCACAGCCTACTCCCCACTCAGCTGAACTTGTTAATTAGAACCAATATTCTCACCCCAGCTAACTGAAAATTAATTACAATGGAAATATGTTCCCTTTTCTCCCTCCTTATCTAGGACTTCTCAGAAAGTCATGGAAAACGCATATTGGCTCCAGTAGTCTAAAAAAGCATAGTCTCTTCTCCTAATCTGTAGGGAAAAGCACAGATTTCCTTTCTCAAATAATTGCAAAGTGACTGATTACCATGCTGCAAGAGAGGCCATGCAGGAGAGGTGAGAAAACTCACTTAGTTTCAGCACACTGGCTCCTCAAAGAAAAAAGAAAGAATTGTTTCTTGAAAAAAACCCAAACCAAAAGTAGAATTATATGCTTTGTGTTGCTTAGAAAAAGCATGGCTCTTTATATGATGTAGATGAATTCATCTCAAGACAAATCACTCATTCTTGTAGTTGTTCGTGCTTACTGAATAGCTATGTGATGAAAAATATATGGTAGAATATAATTTTTTTACTACAAGTAACTATATCAGAAAAATTACTAAAATGTTGGCAAAGCAAACTCAAATAGTCAATATTTATTATACAACTTACACTTTGTCTCAAGAAACTTCTGCATTCTTGCTACTGTTATGGTTGGACTATGTGCAAAGCTGCTAGTTTCTCTCTTCAATTGTAGACATTCTCTTTACAACCACTGAGTTATTAGTAGTGCTAGCAACAACTCTCTAGATAAATAAAGGTAGAAAGGTATTTCATTCTCCCCAGTGATAGGTCTTTCCTATTTTAAGGAACGAGGGAGAGGAAGTGAGAGGAAGGAAAGACAGAACAGGAAGTTATCCTGTCAGATACAGGGGCTAATAAAACACCATATTTCAAAGCAAAATAAAATTCCAATTAAATGTTTCTCAGTGAATAAAATAAGGACCGATGTCAGGATTTTCTTATTTTAGGTTTTCAGATTCAGAAAGACATTTAAACTCAAATGATTACAAATAAAATGCTAGGAAGTTATATTCACAAATATAACCACCCTTATTGAATTTTCAAATCACGATTTCAAATAAAATCCAACCAAATTTTAAATTATGATTTCAAAATGATCATTTGTCATTCAGAATAATACTTAAAAGTTATCTATAAATTAGGCTCAATATTACTATAGTCTTACTCTGTTATTTTCAGCATCCACATAGTTCTAAGATTTTGTGTTAGATTCCAGTTTTAAATATTATACCTGCTGTGCTTCCAAGCAGTCCAGAAGAGGACACTTAACCAGAATTATCACCGTCTGTCCAACTGATAGGTCTATCTTGAGCTTATTATTACTCTCGGTGAGCTGTGTTCTTTCACGTCTAAAACGTGTTTGTGCAGAAGCCAAACCAATTACACAATTTCAATCCCAAATTGTTCCAAATTTCTGGTAAATTAGAGTGTAGAGCAGGTACACGTTTTATTCATTCACTCACAGAGGTACAATATTCTGGTAATGCTATATGAAATCTAGTTTAACAAAAAACATATTCAATCAAAATAATATGCAGATAATAAAAGTCCTTTGATGTATAAAATACATGCATAATATAAAAGAAATTTCAATCCTTTTGGGGAAAGCACTTGTAAAATAATACATTCATATACACAGCAATTTGGGACAAATTAACGATATATTTTCATATTTTATAACATCTCATTGAAATACCTTGATTCTCTAATAAAACTAACAGAAAATGGAACCTGGTACAGAAAACACAAAATTATAAAAGATAGAATTTCAGCAGCATATACAGTAACCAAAAATAATTGTCAATGAGGTCTCAAAGGAGTATAAAAAAGACAAAGTAATTAAAGCTTGTTTGAGGAGTTAATCAGTTAAATAGGTATTTTGTTAAAAAATGCAAATAAAATACATATTGAAACAATGAGAGATACAGGGAGATCACTACTAAGTTAGAAACATTGTGCATTCATGCTTTTGGAAAAAAATATCTTTTGCACCTCTGTCACTAACGTACCCTGGCAAAGCATCATTTTGGCTACCAGCAGTATGACTAAGACCATCTAATGTGCACCCTAACACTTCTAGAAGAAGGAGAACAAGGGAAGAAGCTTATTTTGTATCTCATAGCAAGGAACATTCAAGGCAGGCTAAACTAGCTTGAGAAAAAGCAAGAATTATTTCATGGGTTTTAGGGGGTATTTCTGAAATGGTAAAGGAGCTATATCAGATTGTCAAATGTCCGGCCATAAGGAAAAACATAATTAAATAGAACAAGTAAAATCTCTGAAAATCCACAAGTCTAAAATAGGAAAATAAATATAAAGCATATAAATAGTTATTATAATGCAAAAGAATGGCAACTCAAATAATATATAGACTCATTAATTTTAATTAGTATGGGAGTATTTGAGTATTGTGTTTCTACTATTAAGTACATTTTCACTCATCAAGTAGAAACCTTTCTCTACCAATTGAATAAATAAATGATAACAGGAAACTCCATGGTAAATACTCCTGAGAAATGTGGCAACTGTATGAAAAACGTGTCATTGTACACACAAAGACCAGACAAAAAGGAGTTAGCAATGTGTTCACAAATAATGGCTTAAAAATGTTCTCAAGAGGAGAAGTAATTATGCAGACTCAATCCTGTGTCTCCTGGTTAAATTATTGGTAATGGCATATTAAAGGTCAAACATTAATTTTCCGTTATACTAACACTCCAGATTAATAGAAGAGGACCAAACAGTGGGGATGTAATACTGGCGGAGTAAAATTTCTCTAAACAATTTTGGGAAAGGGAACAGGATCTACAAAGCTAAAACTCAGTGGAAATGTCTGGGCTTAGGTAGTTCTGTGGATGTAGCAAGTAAAGATGAGAAATTAAACGATGCCCAGCCTGGAGCATTACTGTCAAGGTTTGGAAAATACAACTAAGTCCATATGCCAACAAAGAATCAATTGATCATCCAGAACTTGCGACTTCAGCTGCAATGAGACAATAATCTTTTATTTTCGGCTTGGAAGATGGCTACATCCTTAGGAAATAAACAATATGACTGATGAAGTTATTGTAACCCCAAGAGGACCCAAGAAGAAATTTAAGAGTGAACATGTTAACAAGAATGAGAATAATAATAAAAATATAATGAAAACAAGTCTACATCCACTGTATTGATAATTTTGTAACTGGGTTAAGTATAAATCTTTAAAAATTTTGAGATAATTTCGAGTGTTTTCCTGCTTTATTTAAGTGACTGAAAGTCTTACATGTGATATAATGTACTTATGATTTTAATTACATGTTTGAGAAATCTAATTAAAGTGTTAATATGTAAATAACTGGATAATTTTGCTTTTTACAACTTTTGATATTTTTTTCTGAATTTAAGCATCAAAAGAATACCATTTAATAGCTATATAATATTAAGACATTGAGCATTAAGTAAAGTAAAAATAGTTTCAAATATATCTCACCATACATAAGATAACCTAGTGGACATTAAAGTGAATACTTACATGTGATAGGTACTGTTTTTGATGACTTCTCATATTTTCTCTCTCAGTTTATCCTTAACCTTATCACAGTTCTATGAGTTTTACAGTGTTGTATTTAATAGATGAGGAAACCACAGCACAAACAGATTAGGTGATTTGTCCTAGGTTACACATCTTGTAATCCCAGGCTTCACTTGTTCCTGGACTTAACCGATGGTGCCCACTAGTTACACTGCATGTAATGAACTGTACTGAGTCACTGTTACATTTAAGCTTGAATTCTTCTCTGTAAAGTTGAATTTATGTATGCTGCACCTTTTTCAGTCTATATCAAAACAAGACATTTACACAAGTGACAAGTGGGCCTTGTATTCTCTTTAGTGGATCTCCCCTTCACTCTGTTGAAAAGAAGCAAGACATCGCTTAAAATTAAAATTTTTGAAAGAAAGTCTCTGAAGAAAATGTGTTTGCCTGATCCCGTAATTCATATTTTGATGATAGTAATAATGTATAAAGTAGGCAATGTTTTGAGTTTAAAATCATTTCAAAACATTAAAAATGTTTTTGCCCTTATTCAAAAGATGAAGAAATACAGAGACATAGTTGTTCTGGATCATTTAATATTCTTTCCAGAGTTTCTCCATTTATTTGTATTTTTACAGTGCAAACAAGGTGAAGAGGAGGATGCAATGAGTCAGGCTGACAGTTTTGGACAGGATAAGTTCTGTCCTGCCTTGCAGCAATAGCCACAAGCACAGGTTTCCATCTTACTGTTAACGTCCCACTAGAATTTAATGATCACCCACTACAAAACTCACTCAGGACTTGGATAATGATGAATAACTAGAAAGTATGCTTAAATATTTCCTAAATATCTGGACTGCTACACAACAAAGCCATTTCATTACCTCTAAAAGTAGAAATACGGTATTAAAGATAAATTCAAAAACAAAATGGCTTTAAAATCTAAGCCAGTCTCCTGAATTAATGATTTCATAACACAGTCACTTTGACAGGTATGTTTAAATTCCACATAATGAACCTGAAATACGCTCTAGAATAAATGAGGATAGCAATGTCTCCATTTCTACTCTTATATTCTCAAATTACCCTCCAGTCCCAGAGAAAATAGTCATCTTTCTTTACAATGCTGCTCTCAACTTCTATTTATATTCCTTGATGTCATCCAGTATCCTTTTTGACCTTGTTTTTTCAATTGCTTCCTCTCTGTATTTTATTAACTTATGTAAGAGTAGTAATCCACTGCTGGCAAAATGTTTTCACATATACTGAGTCCTCATAACAATCCTAAAGTTATAAATAATACCAGTCCCCTATATACAAAATCAGGCTTAACTGTGTGTTTCCTATCATCCAAGCTCTGTGGACACCAGAAACCAATAAAGAGGAAATTCAGTTATTTTCTTGCCCCTCATTACCATTTCCAAATCCCCATCAGGGTTCTTGTCTGGTAAAATCACTATTGTTTCCTTCTTTTCTTTTTTTTGCACTATCATCTGCCAAACACAGGGACTTACGGTCTACATATGGCCAAGAGTCATATATTCCATCTCTAGTTTCACAAGTGTTTTGGGTGATGTCAAAGACTATGATGAGGGCTTATTCAGCAGCCTATCTTTATGTCCAATGACCTTCCCCAAATCCACTTACACAGCCACACCCTGGAACTTATCACAACTCAAATCTGCTACACTCCTGAAATTTTTCACAGAGATACAATTGTCTCTATACAGCCTCTTCTCTTTCTTAGTCATTCTACACCACAGTCACAGCAGAGCTGTATCATTTGTTACAAATCTATCAATGTAGTTCTGTGTTCACTCCCTTCACTATGCAGTCTTGGTCCAAGACCTAGCTCTTTAAGCTTCATAACCCTATTCTTCATTCTACCCACGATACCAACCTTGCAATCCCCAGAGAAGACCACTTTCTAGTGATTAAAGTTTCTTCTGGAGAAAAGAACCTATTAGGGAGAATTGATGCTACAAAAAATAATAAATAAATCATAGCTAGGTCTTAAAAGCTTCCTGGGCAACCCTCTACACATCTTTAGGTAGTATCTACTCCATTCCCCTCCGTTGCTGTTCCAAATTTTCACATTTCTCAGAAAATCTTCACACCGCCACATCCTCCCTTAACCTCAGCAGGTGAAATTGCATTCTATTTTGCCAAAAATATTTAGGCAGAACCAAATTTTTTTTATTCCTCACTAATATGATTTGCCTATGTCCCCACCCAAATCTCATCTACAATTCCCACTTGTCATGGGAGGAGGAACCCAGTGGGAGGTAATTGAATCATGGGGGTGGCTCTTACCCATTCTGTTCTCATGATAGTGAATAAATCTCATGAGATCTGAATATTTTTTTTTTTTTTGAAACGGAGGTTTGCTCATGTTGCCCAGGCTGGAACACAGTGGTGCCATCTCAGCTCACTGCAAACTCCGCCTCCCAGGTTCAAGTGATTCTCCTGCCTCAGGCCTCCCAAGTAGCTCGAGTAGCTAGGATTACAGGTGCCCACCACCACACCTGGTTAACTTGTGTGTGTGTGTTTTTTTAGTAGAGATGGGGTTTCATCATGTTGGCCAGGTTGGTCTCAAACTCCTGAGCTCAGGAGATCCACCCGCCTTGGCCTCCCAAAGCGCAGGGACTATAGGCATGAGCCACTGTACCTGGTAGATCTGATGGTTTTAAAAATGGGAGTTTCCCTGCACAAACTTTCTCTTTTTGCCTGCTGCCATCCATGTAAGATGTGACTTGCTCCTCCTTGCCTTCTGCCACAATTGTGAGGCTTCCCGAGCCATGTGGAACTGTAAATCCATTAAACCTCTTTCTTTTGTAAATTGCCCAGTCTCTGGTATGTCTTTATTAGCAGTGTGAAAACAAACTAATACACTTACAAAAATCATCTATGGCTATATCCATTATTTTCACCTATGTATTGAAAGACATCTCCTCTGCTCCTGCTTCAAGCTAATTATCCCATCTACACATCCAATTCCATCTCTGCATTAACTTATTCTTTGTCTTAACCTGGATTCTCCCAAAAGCAGAGCTTGAAATAAAGGATTTTGTACAGATAGTTTCTTGGGATTATGCCCAGAGAGAGACAGGATATGAGAAACAGAAGAATGAAACAGAGAATAAGGAAAAACAAGTGCAAAGATATAATTTTAAATTGGTCACCCCAACAAGCAACTGTTTCTTGTTCATGTGCAATATTCTCAGAAGTCTTGAGAAATACAAGAACTGTCCACCCAGGGGACAAAAGTTAAAAGTATTTGTCTACCAACTTCCATCTCCTATTGGTCAAAGGTGGTCCCACAAACATCAGTTCCCTAACATATTTTTCTGAAATTTTTCCAGTATCAGACTAGATGGTCAAGAGTCTACTGAAGATTGCCTTGTGAAATTTCCACAGGTATCTGAATAATATTCATTATGTGGTCTCTACTAATAAGCACACATATACATACACATACATGCTCCTCTTGTGGTTCCCCCATTACTCATCCAACTAATTGCCTAAACCACAGAACTAGGATTATCCCTGATTCTTCCTCCCTTGTCAGTATTTCACTCCAATATTTCACAATTTCTCACTGATTCTTACCTCCTTGATATCTTTAAATTAATCCCTTCCTTGTATTTCTTCTGCCACTGTATTATTTCAGGTTCTCATCACTTTTCACTCTGATTACTCTAATTTTTATAGTTTTGCTGGCTTCTGCTCAATTATCTTTTAATTACTTTCAGTATGAGGTCGTTAAAGGTCCAAAGCTGAGCTCCTGAGACAAAGATATAAGTGCAAATAGTTTATTGGTGAATTATTCCTGAAGGCAAAGTAAGGGAGTAAGAAAAGTAAAAGAGGAAGACAGTTATTAAAGGATGCATTTATGGCTGTGGGTAACTGAGGATCCCTGAGATTTTCCACTGTGAACTTCTGAGGAACCATGTATAACATATTTTTGAATTCTTCCTACCAAAGGATGTAGAAGTTGATGATTGCTCTTGGATTGTGCTGTGTGTAGGGTAAACATGTGATCAGGAAAAAAAAAAAAAAAAAAAACTCTTGGGCAAAAAGACTTACTTTTGTCATTTTGCTATTTGTTTCCTATTTGCCTTGCAGCTTTTTTGTCCCCATTTCCCACATTACTAGCTCATTTTGTGTTTAGTTGTTTCGGTAATAAAACATTTAAATTTCTTTCTAATTTACTTTAATAAATATTCTATAGCTATTGTCTTTGTGGTTACCATGGGTATTACATTTAACATCCTGGAGATATAACACTGTAACTTGAATTTATACCAGCTTAACTTCAACAAAATACAAAAACTCTACTCCTTTAAAAGCTCTGTCCCCTTTATTGCAGTGCTAGTCACAATAGTAAAGACTCGGAACCAACCCAAATGTCCATCAATGATAGACTGGATTAAGAAAATGTGGCACATATACACCATGGAATACTATGCAGCCATAAAAAAGGATGAGTTCATGTCCTTTGTAGGGACATGGATGAAGCTGGAAACCATCATTCTCAGCAAACTATCACAAGGACAAAAAACCAAACACTTCATGTTCTTTCTCGTAGGTGGGAATTGAACAATGAGAACACTTGGACACAGGAAGGGGAACATCACACACTTCGGCCTGTTGTAGGGTGGGGGGAGAGGGGAGGGATAGCATTAGGAGATATACCTAATGTAAATGATGAGCTAATGGGTGCAGCACACCAACAAGGCACATGTATACATATGTAACAAACCTGCACATTGTGCACATGTATCCTAGAACTTAAAGTATAATAATAAAAGAAAGCTCTTTAAATGTTTTGATCTTTTAAATCACATAGAAAATGAAAAGTGAAGTTATTTTTTTTTTTTTTTTTTTTT
>NW_016823413.1:190242-192320 GCF_001698545.2 Rhinopithecus bieti | reverse complement strand
ATATATATATATATATATATATATATATATGTCTTATTTTTTTCTTTTTGCACTTTGAATAAATTGACCCACTGACCTCCTGACCTTTAAAGTTTCTGATGAGAAATATGTAGATAATCTCATTAAGAATATCTTGCTTCTCTGTTTTTAAGACTCTGTCTTCGTTTTCAAATAATTAATTATTATAGGTCCTGGTGTGGGTTTTCTTTTTTGAGTTCATCTTACTTGGAGGTTGTTAAGCTTATTGGATGATTATATCAATGTCTTCTATCAAATTTGGGGAGTTTTCAGTCATTATTTCTTCAAATATTTTCTTTGCCCACTTCTCCCTTCTCCTTCTGGAATTCTCAAAATATATATATTGTTCCATTAGGTCTGTTAGATGGTATTCCACAGGTCTCTTAGGCTCTGTTCATTTTCTTCAAATAATTTTTGACATGGGCTCCAAAACCATTCAATGGGAAAAAGACAGTCTTCAATAAATGGTGCTAGAGACACTAGATATTCACATGCAAAATAATCAAATTGGGCCCTTACCTAAAATCATATAGAAAAATTAGCTCAAAATGCATCAAAGGCCTAAATGTAATATCTAAAATATACAGTAAAAGCTTCATGAGGTTGGATGTGGCAGTGATTTCTTGGATATGATACTAAAGACACAGACAACAATAGAAAAAATAAACAAATTGAACTTCACGAACATTTTTAAAAATTATGCATCAAAGACACTATTGACAGAATAAAAGGTGATCCACAGAAAGGGAGAAAATATTTGCTAATCATATATGTGATAAGGGATAAATAACCAGAGTATACAGAGAACTCCTAAAACTCAACAACAACAACAACAACAACAAAACAAACAACCTGATTCAAAAATAGGTGAAGGATTTATGTAGTCATTTCTCCAAAAAAGATATACAAATGGCTAATAAGCACATGAAAGGATACTTAGCATTACTAATCACTAGAAAAATGCAAATTAAAACTACAGTAACACAGCACCTCACATTATGATAATGAGACTAATGATAACAGCCTCATCAGAATGGCTACAAAAAAAAAATCCCAGAAAACAACTAATGTTGGCAAGAATGTGGAGAAGTCAGAACCCTGTGCACTACTGGTGAAAAGGTAAAATGGTACCACTGCTTGGAAAACAATATGGTGATTCCTCCAGAAATTAAAAATAGAATTATCAGATGATGCAGCAGTTTCACCTCTGGGTAGATATCCAAAAAAATAGAAGACAGGGTCTCAAAGAGATATCTGTATACCCATGTGTATAGTAGCAATTTTTACAATAGCCAAGACATGGAAGTGACCCAAGTCATTATCAACAGATAAACTGGTAAGCAAAATGTAGTATATGCATAAGATGAAATATTATTGAACCTTAAAGAGGAAGAAAATTCAAACATATGCTACAACATGGATGAACCTTGAGGACATTATGCTAAGTGAAAGAAACCAGTCACAAAAAGACAAATACTGTATGATTCCACTTCTACGAGGTACGTAGAACAGTCAAAATCATAAAAACAGAAAGTAGAATGATGGCTGTCCAGGGTTGGGTGGATGTAAGAGAATGGACACTCATTGTTTAATGGGTATAGAGTATCAGTTTTACAAGATGAACGTGTTAGAGAAATGGATGATGCCAATGGTTGCATAGCATTATGAGTCTATTTAATACCACTGATCTGCATATTTAAAATAGTTAAGATGGTAAATTTTATGTTATGTATGTTTTACTAAAATAAGAACATTTAAAAACACACTTATTGGCCGGGCGCGGTGGCTCAAGCCTGTAATCCCAGCACTTTGGGAGGCCGAGACGGGCGGATCACGAAGTCAGGAGATCGAGACCATCCTGGCTAACACGGTGAAACCCCGTCTCTACTAAAAAAATACAAAAAAAAAAAAGAAAAAAACTAGCCGGGCGAGGTGGCGGGCGCCTGTAGTCCCAACCACTCGGGAGGCTGAGGCAGGAGAATGGCGTGAATCCGGGAGGCGGAGTCCGCAGTGAGCTGAGATCCAGCCACTGTACTCCAGCCCGAGCGACAGAGCGAGAC
>NW_016823413.1:163540-190017 GCF_001698545.2 Rhinopithecus bieti | reverse complement strand
AAAAAAAAAAAACACACTTATTATGTACAATAGAAGCTGTAAAAGTTTCTATTAGGATTTTGGCAATGTTTAGCTGAATACTGGGCTTCAGGGTATCTCACAAGGCTGCAATCAAAGTTCAACTGGGGCAGAATTTTCTTCCAAGAGCATTCATTACAGGCAAGATTCAGTTCAATGTGAATTGTTGTATTAAAGATCTCAGTTCTTCGCCTGTAGTTCGCCAGAGGCTACCCTCAAATTTTGCTCTGTGGACCTCTCTAACACGGCAACTTGTTTCATGAAACATGGAAAGATACTCTGCTAACAAGATAGAAGTTGGGCCGGGCGCGGTGGCTCAAGCCTGTAATTCCAGCACTTTGGGAGGCTGAGACGGGCGGATCACGAGGTCAGGAGATCGAGACCATCCTGGCTAATACGGTGAAACCCCGTCTCTACTGAAAATACAAAAGCTAGCCGGGTGAGGTGGCGGGCGCCTGTAGTCCCAGCTACTCGGGAGGCTGAGGCAGGAGAATGGCGTAAACCCGGGAGGCGGAGCTTGCAGTGAGCTGAGATCCGGCCACTGCACTCCAGCCCGGGCGACAGAGCGAGACTCCGTCTCAAACAAAAAACAAAAAACAAAAAAAACAGAAGTTAAAATTCTCTGTAATCGAATAACGAAAGTGACATCTCATCACTTTTGCTGTATCGTATAGGTTAGAAGCAAGTCACTAAATCAGCCTGCACTCATGGAGAGAATATTACATGAATGTGTGAACCCTAGGAGGTAGGATTATTGAGGGCCTCTTAGAAACTACCTATCACACTTTTCTAAATTCCCATCACATCTCTAACAGGTGGTTTTCAGTGTAATCATCCAGTGTACATGTTTGTATTTTAAAAAAAAGAATCATGTTATTTCTTTTTTTTTTTTTAATACTTTATATTCTAGGGCACATGTGCACAACGTGCAGGTTTGTTACATATGTATACATGTGCCATGTTGGTGTGCTGCACCCATTAACTCGTCATTTATATTAGGTATATCTCCTAATGCTATCCCTCCCCACTTCCCACACCCCATGACAGGCCCTGGTGTGTGATGTTCCCCTTCCTGTGTCAAAGTATTCTCATTGTTCAGTTCCCACCTATGAGTGAGAACATGCTATGTTTGGTTTTTTGTCCTTGCGGTAGTTTGCTGATAGTTTTCCCTTTAGAAACTGGCAGAAGACAGGGATGCCCTCTCTCACCACTCCTATTCAACATAGTGTTGGAAGTTCTGGCCTGGGCAATCAGGCAAAATAAGGAAATAAAGGGTATTCAATTAGGAAAGAAGAAGTCAAATTGTCCTTGTTTGCAGATGACATGATTGTCTCTTTAGAAAATCCCATCGTCTCAGCCCCAAATCTCCTCAAGCTGATAAGCAACTTCAGCAAAGGATCATGTTATTTCAAACCTTTGTGTCTTTGTAAACTTGCCTTCTGTTTTGAGTGGCCCCCCAATCTGATCACTTGACTAACCTCTCTATTTTTTTCTTCATTTAATTACACTAGTTAAATTTAAATGCACTGCCTTTGTGTTCTCATAGCACCTTGTTCAAATCATATTGTTGCTCTTAACCCTGGAATCTAATTGTTTATTTACTCATCTCATTCCCTAAACTATTCATCTCCTGAAGCTCATATTCTTACTACAGTGTTTGAACCTTAGCACAGTGTCTGAAACATTATGATTGCTTAATTAATATATCTGGGGCAAATGAATGAGTGAGTAGTATTTTCATCTTATAGATTAGGGAATTAAGACAAAATAAATCGGGGGGTTATTCAATATCTCACAGCTTATAAATTAGAAAGCCAATTTTCAAATAGACACTCTTTATTCTATACAGAGAAAGATGGATCCTGACTCAGTTTGATATTTGTATTATAGTCCCTATTGTTATTATTACTATTAATATTCTATTTCATGTCAACTGACTTGTTTTCCTTTGCACATAAGCAAGCTAGTGTCTACTATAATTAAAGTAAGTTGGAGGTAGGAAGAAGATATTTTCTTGACCTCGATGTTCTTCTAGGTTACATTTTAATTTGTTTTCTTATTCTCAAACATCCTCAGATTTATCATTATAGTTTTCCAAGTTTCATTGCAACTCCTATTTTTTGAGCTTCATCCTCACCATTTTGTTAACAGCTAGCTGTACTAAGTTGTCTAGTGGTTATATGCATGTGTGTATGTGTGTGTGTTGTTGTTGTTATAGCTGTTGTTGATACTTGCTTGTATGTTTTCACTGAATTCAGTTTAACTCTGGTTATTATTGACATTCCTTCTTGAAATACTTTTTTCTGTGGCATTAAGATTAGTATTTCTCCCACCCATCCAACCACCCCCTTCCTCTCCTACCATTTAATACCTCTCACTTAACTTGGAGGCCTTTTCCAAAACTCAATAATCATGTTGCTTTCATCTCATCTCAATGCTTCAAGTAGATATTTTATGATAATTTCTCAATTTATATTTCAAATAATACCTCATTTCAAAATTATACTGTGTATAATTTCATAAAAGACCTTTTTACTTGAATATTATATTATCAGCTGAAACTCCTTAATTCTATTTTTTTCAGCTTCCATTCTACCAGTAAGCATACCTCTTTTCCATACTAGTCAACACTTGTTTATGCCCTTTTTTGAGTCTGGTCTTTTAAATCCTACAACGCTACCTTGTATAACACTCTGAGAAACTGATGACAGACAACTCATCCTAAATTATTTATCATTCTCCTTTTCATAACCTTCAGTGGTTATCAGTTTGTACATGATTACATCCACTTTTCTTCATTCCTTAAAGTCTCACTGTTTTCATCTGCAAAGGAGGGGAGTGATATGCTCTAATTTCTGAGATAGAAGACTAGATTGATATAAAATAGACATCTGGCTCATAGTAAATGCACAATAATACATAAACTATTTTTAGTTTCTAAAATGCAGTTTCTACTTCAGTAGTCAAGTCTATTTACTGTCTTATAAATTTGCCTGGCACACTTAGGCTTCAGTGACTTTCCCTACATAATTACTTCTATGACATTTTATAGTCCCCTTAAATAATCAAATTCCAGTTATTCTTCAAAGTAATGATCTCATTCTGCCTCCTCCTTAAAGCCTTATCCATTTTGCAGTGAATGAGCTATTCTTCCTCTGTAACCATTTAACAGGTAAAGGTATTGTCTGTAGCACTCAGTTGACTCTTAGCAGATTCTGTGCTTTGTTACAAATGGTTCCAGAGTATGCAATTTGTCTCTCTACCTAAGCTTCAAGAGCCTAAGCTTCTTGAAGGCAGGAGGAAATGTGTGTTCTCTTTATTATCTCCTGTTCTTTAGAACAGAACAATTATCTGGCTTATCTGTCACTTGTCCCTACATGCCCCAAATGCTCCAGTCATCCTAGTCTCTTTGGCAAATCTGCCATGACATACTTACATATTCAGTCATGATGTTCCTACAATGTCTTTCCTTCTGTATTCATTTGAACTCTTTCTTTCAAGTCTCATCTTCTCCATGAAGTCTACTTAAATATTTCAATCCCCATATTCTTTCTCTAATAAAATCCTACAGTTACATGGTCACTACAAGGGCCATGACATGTACTTCTGAATCCTGTGTGGCATTTGACACTCGGTCTAGGACTTAATAATGAATATTTATTGGTTGGTTGATTGATCAATAAGCATAATTTTCCTTTTATTTTATCATACTTTTATTTTATAAAAATATAGCCTAACAACACGTAAACTATTATTACCATAAAGAGTAGTCAGAGAGAAGACTATGTTCTAGGCCTATGGTTAAAAGGTGTAACACACCCGTTTTCTCATAAGGATGCCAAATTAACATATACTTTCTTAAAAGATGTTAAGTCAAAATATATCTTACGTGGGTAAAACATTTCATTAATGTGATATAAATTATTTCCCCTACAAATATACCAAACACTTCAGTTTTATATATGTGGATTTTACTTTATAAGAAAAATGTTTTCCCGAACTGCACTGTTACAGAGATTTGCTTTCCTTCTAGGTGAGTCATCTTTTCATAATGATTCATAATCTTTTACAGAGTCCCTTAAAATCAGAATCTCTTTCATAAAACAAATTTAAGGGGAAAACACTTTTGTGCATTTCCCATCAATTGTAAATAGATTCAAAGTGGTTGTTGAGATACATGGGTTTGACATCATCCTTAGAGACAGAAGGATAAGGGAAAAAAATGAAACAAACTTTTGTGTGCCAATGCTCTTGCTATTCATTTACTCATTTAACACCACATGAATCTTAATATAAACCGCTTCTGAAGGTTCTCATTTATAGGAAAACACTTTAGAACCCATTAGAAAGGAAAGAGTTATCTAGCCAATAATGAGATATGCAGAAAAGTGTCAGGAATGTCTAATTCTTTGTTTGCAATAGCAGCAAGACTATGTCAAATCTATTGTTATTCTAATCTAGAGCCATGTTGTATAAAGCAAGGTTTGGCCAACTATAACCCATGGACCAAATTCCTCTCTTTCACCTGTTTTTGTAAGTAGTTTTATTGGTACATAGACACATCCATGCATTTATATATTGTCTACAGCCATTTTCACAATACGGAAGCAGAGGTGAGTAGTTCAACAGAGACAACAACATCTAAAATACTTACTGTCTGGCCCTTTATACAAAAGGTTTACCAAACTGTACTTTAAAATATATTATGCAAAATTCTTAATCTGGGGATTACCTGATGAATACACA
Source organism: Rhinopithecus bieti (assembly GCF_001698545.2). Lineage (NCBI taxonomy): Eukaryota > Metazoa > Chordata > Mammalia > Primates > Cercopithecidae > Rhinopithecus > Rhinopithecus bieti. The sequence continues at coordinate 185,253 of NW_016823413.1, read as the reverse complement.
CTATCTCTATCCTTATCAAGGAATTTGGAGAATCAGTGAAAAGGACAATGGGACTGAAAATGTCCATTTGTAATGAATTAACTAGTAATGCTTATCAAACATACATGGCTACTGTTGTAATTTCTGGTATTATTATTGGTCAAATGTATTAAGCTTCTATTATGTGCCAAGACCTTATATGCAGTATCTCATTTATTCCACAAAAAAAACTTTGTAACATGGATACTATTTATTATAATGTCAATTTTTGAAATGATGAAACTGAAGAGCAAAGAGCTAAAGTAACTTGCCCAGAGTTACACACTAAGGACAGGCAGGAGTCAAAAAATGAATCTATTCAAATCTACAATTCATATTTTAAACTCTATGTTCAGTAGACACCCTGCAAACTGGGGAAAGAAATAAAGGACTGTAGAAAACTCAATTTCTGCCTGATCCTGCAGTAAGCTGTCTAAACAGTTGTTTATATTGCAGACAAAACAAATATATTTGGAGAGTAAACATATCTGATAATAATAACTTAAGCATACCCTTAAAATAACCCTGTATGGTAGATGCACCTGAATATGTGATCTGAGCTAAGGAATCAGGAGTGGCCAACCTGGAGATTTGTTCCTTGTCCATGAGGAGCATCTGAGCCTTCAATCCATCCTGTGGAACACAGGCCATACAGAGGATTAGGGCCCTGAGTTTTGGGTTAAATGGAGGCTGTCAGTTGGAGGTCATTAAAGGGAAGGTATTAAGTGAAAATGCTACACAAACCGCATGCTGTTTGTAAGTGGTTGTCATTTTCCTGCCCAGCCCGCTGCCACCCGGCTGTGCCATTATCTTGTACAGCCCACTACCACTGGACTGCAGGAAGGCAGATACATAAGTCCCACCACCAGTGGACTGTATATAAGGTGGATATCTTGTCCAGTCTGCTACCACTGGACTGTTTCTTTATGTAAGACAGTTCTCCTATCCTGCTGTCTGCTACTGGACTATCTTCCCTGTATATAATCCCCTAATGAAACCCCATGTCTTGTTAGCTCGCTTTGGGTCTCTTCTTGGGTGTCTTGAACCTGATGCCTTCCTTATTGAGGTTAATAGGGATTCGGCACATCATCATACATTGACTGTGGGAGGCACTTGAGGCATTGTAAATGTATTATTCTATCTAATTTCCATATCAACCTCAGAACTGAGCTCCATTATCCACCACTTTTTACAAATGAAAAGAGAAAAGATTAGGTCACTTGTTGAAGGTCACACAGAAAATAACAACAGGTTCTCTGTTAAATCACTCTATAGTGTTCTACCCAATAGTCAATAAACAATACCTACACAACCAAAGCTTCAAACAACTTTTAAGTTTCTCACTCGTAAATATTAGCAGATATCCAAGAAACATTAGACATTAAGGAAATATTCTAACACAAAAACAAGAAAACAAAAAGGAAGCAATCAAAGAGATTGAGGGAGCAAGATGGGGAATAGAAGTCTCACTGATTGTCTTCCATCCCACAAGGACACCAAGTTAACAACTATATACAAAAAGAAAAACACTTTCGTAAGAATCAAAAAACAGACGAGTATGCATCACCAAAAATCAGGTAAGTGCCTGGTTTTAACTCTGTATCCCTGAAAGAGGCACTGAAGAGATAGAAAAAACAGTTTCAAATTGTCAACACCACCACTCCCCCACTCCATCAGTAGTGGCAGTGTGGTATGCAGAGTATCTTTGGGTACTGGGGGAGGGCACAGTAATGGTGAGGCATTGGACTCGGTGCTGCTGTCCTGTTAGAGCAAAAAGGAAAAGTGGACCATACTCTGTTGATGCCTGCCCATGGAGAAAGCATTTAAACCAGCCCTAGCCAGAGGGGATCGCTGATCCCAGAGAACCAAACTTGAGTTTCTGAAAACTTTATTACCGTGGGCCAAGTGCTTTGTGCTCTAAATAAACTGGAAAGGCAGGCTAGGCCATAAGAACTGTAACTCATAGTAAAGTCCTAGTACTAAACTGGACTCAGAGACAGTGGATTTGGGGGGCATATTACCTACTAAGATACCACCTAGGATGGCTAAGAGAGTGCTGGCATCACCCCTCCCATAACCCTAGTCTGTACAACTCATGGCTACAAAAGAGAACCAGTCCTTGTGTTTGAGGAGAGGAGATGGAAGAGTGGGAAGAACTAGTCTTACATCTTAAACACTACCTCAGCCACAGCAGGAGAGGGCACCAGTCAGGGTTGTGAGACCCACAATCCAGGATCCAGCTCCTGGATGACATCCAGGAGCTGGATGACATTTCTAGACACACCCTGGGCCATTGCCTTGGATGAAAAGGCCCAGTACTGGCATCACCTATTAGCTAAAGAGCCTTTGGGCCCTAAATAATCAGCAGTGATAACCAGGTACTAAGTTGAGGGCCTTGGGTGAGCCTCTGAGACTTGCTGGCTTCAGGTGAGACTCAGCACATTTGTAGCTATGGTGGTTATGGGGCAAAACTCCTTCTGCTTGAGAAAAGTAGAGTGCAAAGTAAAGGGGACTTTGTTTTGCACCTTAGGTACTGATGCAGAAGCAGGGCAGGGAGGTGCTGGGAGGAGAAGGGCTAGTGCCTGGCAAGGGCTCAATCCCTGGGCCTGTGCCCATGGACCTAGGTGAAGATGGACGCTCCTGCCTTGGTGCCCAAATGTTGCATTTCCCAAGGCCACCTGGCCTGCCATGCTCTCATGATGTGCCTATAAAAACCCTGAGACCCTAGCAGGCACACACACAGGCAGCTGGACATCGAGAGGAGCATATCAGCGGAGGAACACATGGGCAGCTGAATATCAAGAGGAACACAGCGGCATAGGAACACGCTGGCACAGGAACACACCACATAGGAGCACACCACCACAGGAGCACATCACCACGTCGGCAGGTCGTCGGCAGGTCATCAACAGGCGGAATGACATGGAGTTTGGCTGGGGCAGTCGGAGGAGAGCCTGGGCTGCCAAGTGGCCTGACCCCAGGGGAAAACATGTACCTTCTGGCTCCACAGTCTGCTGAGAGCTAATTCCACTCACGAAAACCTTGCAGTCATTCTCCAAGCCCACATGTGATCCAATTCTTCCCATACACCAAGCCAAGAACCCTGTGATACAGAAAGCCCTCTATCCTTGCAGTAAGACAGGGGTCTAATTGAGTTGACTAACAGAAGTTGCTGATGGACAGCTAAACTAAAAGAGCACCCTGTAACACATGCCCACTGGGGCTTCAGCTGTAAACATTCACCCCTAAACACTGCCATGGGGTCAGAGCCCCAGAGCCTGCCCGTCTGTATGCTCCCCTAGAGGTCTGAACAGTGGGACACTGAAGAAGTGAGCCATACTCTCATCACACACCCTGCAAGGGGGACAAGGGAACTTTTCACATTTCAGTACTAGCATGGCCACAGGGGAGTAGAGCACCAAGTGGGCTCTTTGGATCCCTGATTTCAGGACTTGAATCTTGGACAGCATCTTTGGACCTGCCCAGGGCCAGAAGGGAGCCCAATGCCCTGAAGAGTGACTTCCAGGCCAGACAATATTCACCACAAGCTGACTTCAGAGCCCTTGGGTAGCATCTTGGGTTGTGCCCTGGGCCAGAAGGGAGCTCACTGTCCTTGGGACTTAAGGGAACATCAGCAGTAGTGTGGCAGTATTCCATGTGACCTGGGTGGCAGTGGCTACAAGGTGAGGCTCCTCTGCCTTTGGAAAGGGTGGGGAACAGTGCGAAAGATTGTGTCTTGTGGATTGAGTGCCAGTTCAGCCACAGTACAATAAAACACCAAGTAGATTTCTAAGGTTTTTGACCCTAGTCCCTGTCTTCCAGATGGCACCTTGGACCTCGGACCCACCTGGGTCCTGGGGGAACTTGCCACCCTAAAGGGAAGGACAGTTCACAGTTTTGGCAGGTTTTTCCACCTGCTGATTGCAGAGCCCCATGGCCTTGAGCAAACATAGGCTGTAGCCAGGGAGTGGTTACAGTAGACCCTGAGGGAGACCCAGTGCTGTGCTGGCTTCAGGTATGACTCAACATAGTCATAGGGGTGGTGGTCATAGGGGTGGTGGCCACAGGGGTGTTTGTGTCACTCCACCCCAGCTTTAGGTGGCTCAGAATAGAAAAAGACTCCATTTGTTTGGAAGAAGTGGAAGAAAGAGACCAAGGGTCTCTGTCTAGTAATCCAGAGAATTCTCCTGAATCTTGTCCGAGAACATCAAAGCAATTTCTCTACAGGCCTGCAAGAACCAGTGTTACCAGGTTTGCGGTACTCCCTAAAGCAAATGCAGCTTCGATCACAACACCCAAGTTTTTTAGAATATATGGAAAGCATTCCCAAGAGATACAGGTACAAACAAGCCCTAACAGTGAAGACTACAGTAAATCCATAACTTATCAATGTCCATTCACCAAAGAACATCTACTAGCATCAACACCATCCAGGAAAATGACCTCGCCACATAAACTAACTAAGCCATTAGTAACCAATCCTGACGAAACAGAAATATGTAATCTTTTGAACAGAGAATTCAAAATACCTGTGTTGAGGAAACTCAAAAAAATTCAAGATAACACACAGAAGAAATTAAGAATTCTATCAGAAAAAAATAAAGATATTGAAATAACTAAAAAGAAGCAGAAATTCTGGAGTTGAAAAATGCATCAGAGTCCTTTAAGAGAAGAATTGATCAAGCACAAGAAAGAATTAGTGAGCTTGAATACAATCTATTTGGAAATACACAGTCAGAGGAGACAAAAGACAAAAGAATAAAAAACAATGATGGACACTTACAGGATCTAGAAAATTACTTCAAAAGGACAAATCTGAGTTATGGGCCTTAAAGAGAAGGTAGAGAAAAAGATAGAAGCACAAAGTTTATTCAAAGAGATAGTAATAGAGAACTTCCCAAACCTAGAGAAAGATATTAATATCCAAATACAAGAAGGTTATAGAACACCAAGCAGACTTAACCCAAAGAACATTACCTCAAGGCACTTAATAATCAAACTTCCAAAATCAAGCATAAGGAAAGAATCCTAAAAGCAACAAGAGAAGAAAAACAAATAACATACAATGGAGTTCCAATATCTCTGGCAGGAAACTTTTCAGTGAAATATTACAGTCCAGGAGAAATAATATGTCATATTTAAAGTGCGGAAAGAAAAAAAATACTTTAGAATAGTATATCCAACAAAAATGTCCTTCAAACATGAAAGACAAAGACTTTCCCACGCAAACAAAAGCTGAGATATTTCATTAACACCAGACCTGTCCTACAAGAAATGCTAAAGACAATACTTCAATCAGAAAGAAAAGAATGTTAATTAGCAATAGGTAATCACCTGAAGGTACAAAACTTACTAGTAATAGTAAGTTCACAGGAAAACACAGAAACATTATAACATTGTAACTGTGGTGTATAAACTACTCATCCTAGGTAGAAAGACTAAATGACCTGATCAAAAATAATAACTACAATGATTTTTTCAAGATGGGTAGTACAATAACATATAAATGGAAACAACAAAAAGTTATACAGCAGGGACAATATTAAGGCATTGAGTTTTATTAGGCTTCTTTTGCTTGTTTGTTTATTCAAACAGCATTAAGTAGTTATCAGGTTAAAATAATGAGCTATAAGATAGCATTTGCAAACGTTGTGGTAACCTGAAACCAAAATACAATGGATATACAAAAAATAAAAAGCAAGAAACGGAATCATATCACCAGAGAAAATAATCTTCACTAAAGGAAGACAAAAAGGAAAGAAGGAAGAGAAGGCCACAAAACAATGAGAAAACAAATAACAAAATGGCAGGAGTAAGTCCATACTTATGATTAATAACATTGAATGTAAATGGACTAAACTCTCCAATCAAAAGACATAGGGCCGGGCGCGGTGGCTCATGCCTGTAATCCCAGCACTTTGGGAGGCCAAGGTGGGTGGATCACCTGAGGTCGGGAGTAAAACAAAAGAAAAGAAAAGAAAAAAAACAAACAAAAAAGACATAGAGCGGCAAAATGGATAAAAAACCAGATCCATTGTTCAATTGCCTACAAGAAATATCTTACAACTAAAATTGCACACATAGACTAAAAATAAACGGATGGAAAATCATATTCCAGGCCAATAGAAACCACAAAAAGAGCTGGAGTAGCTATACTTATATCAGACAAAATATATTAAAATATACATTATATATAAACATATTATATATCATAATAATATGAAAATATATATTATATGTTATTTCAAGACTAAAACTGTAAGAAGAGACAAAGAAGGTCATTACATAATAATAAATGGGCCAATTTAGCAAGAGGACATAACAATTCTAAATATATATGTACCCAACATGGAGCACTCAGATAAAGAAAGCAAATATTACTAGAGCTAAAGAGAGAGACAGGTTTCAATACAATAATAGCTGGAGATTTCAACATCCCACTTTCAGCATTGGACATATCTTTCAGACAGAAAAGACAACAAAGAAACGTCAGGCTTAATCTGCACTACAGAACAAAAGGACCTAATAAATATTTACAGAACATTTTATCCAAGAGCTGCAGAATACACATGCTTTTCCTCAGCACATGGATTATTCTCAAGGATAGACCATATGTTAGGTCTCAAAAAAGTCATAAAAATCCAAAAAATTGAAATAATATCAAGCATATTCTCTGGCCATAAGAGAATAAAGCTAGAAGTTAATAAGAGGAATTCTGGAAATTATACAAACACATGGAAATTAAAAATATGCTCCTGAATGATCAATAAGTCAGTGAAAAAATTAAAAAGGACATTGAAATTTTTTTGAAACAAATAATAATGGCAACATAACAGACCAAAACCTATTGGGATACAGCAAAAGCAGTACTAAGAGGAAAATTTATAGCAATAACGTCCTTGCACCAAAAAAAGAGAAAAACTCCAAGTAAACAATCTAACAATGCACCTTAAAGAACTAGAAAAACAAGAGCAAACCAAATCCAAAATTAGTAGAAAAAAAGAACTAATAAAGATTAGAGTAGAAATATATGAAATTGAAGTGAAGCAAACAATACAAAAAGACCAGTGAAAGAAAAAGTTGGTTCTTTAAAAGGTTAAAGAAAATTGGCAAAACTTAGCCAAACTAAGAAAAAAGAGAAAATATCCAAATGAATAAAATCAGAGATGAAAAAGCAGACATTACAACAGATACTGCCTAAATTCAAAGGATCCTTTGTGGCTACAGCAACTATGCGCCAATAAATTGGAAAATCTAGAATAAATAAACAAATTCCTAGACACATAAACTCTTCCAAGGTTGAACCAGAAGAAATCCAAAACCTGAACTGACCAATATCAAGTAATGAGATAAAAGCTGTATTAAACATTATTCCAGGAAAGAAAATCTCAGGACCTGATGGCTTCACTGCTGAATTCTATCAAACATTAAAAAAAGAACTAATACCAATCTTATTCAAACTATCCTGGAAAATAGAGGAGGAAGGAAGATTTCCAAACTCATTCTGCTAGGTCAGTATTACCCTGATACCAAAACCAAAGACACATCAAAGAAAGAAAACTACAGGCCAACATCTCTGATGAATATTGATACAAAAATCCTCAAACAATACCAGCAAATTAAATTCCACCATACACTAAAATGATCATTCATCATGGCCAAGTGAGATTTATCCCAGGGATGCAAGCATGGTTCAACATACAGAAATCAATCAATATGATACATCATATCAAGAGAATGAAGGATAAAAACTGTAAGACCATTTCAATTGATGCTGAAAACCATTTGATAAAATTCAACATTGCTTCATGACAAAAAAAAAAAGCCCTCAAAAAACTGGTTATACAAGGAATATACCTCAACATAATGAAAGCTATATATGACAAACCCACAGCTGCTATCATCCTGAATGGGAAAAGATGAAATCCTTTTGTCTAAAATCTAGAAGACAACAAGGATGCCCACTTTCACCACTGTTCAGTATAGGACTGGAAGTCTTAGCTAGAGCAATCAAACAAGAGAGAAAAAAATAAAAGACATCCAGATTGGAATGGAAGAAGCCAAATTATCCTCGTTTGAAGATAATATGATCTTATATTGGAAAAACCTAGACTGCACCAAAAAACAATTAGAACTGTTAAGCAAATTCATGAAGTTGCAGGATACAAAATCAACACACACACACACACACACACACACAAACAATAGCATTTCTAAATGCCAACAGTGAATAATGTGAAAAATAAATTTAAAAAAAAATCTCATTTACAATAGCCACACATGAAACTAAATGCCTAGAAATTAATCAAAGAAGCGAAACATTTCTATAATAAAAACTATAAAATGCCAATGAAAGAAATTGAAGAAGACACGAAGAAATGGAAAAATATTTTATGTTCATGGATTGGAAGAATCGTTATTATTAAAATGTCCATACTACCCAAAGTTATCTACCCAAAGTAAGATTCAGTGCAATCCTTATTGAAACACCAATGACATTTTTCATAGAAATAGAAAAAAGAATCATAAAATTTACATGAAAGCACAAAAGACCCTGAAAATCCAAAGCTATCCTAAGCAAAAAGAACAAGACAGAAAAAAAAAAAAAAATCACATTACCTGACATCAAATTATACTATACAACTATAGTAACCCAAACAGCATAGTACTAACATGAAAACAGACATATAAACCAATGAAACAGAACGGAGAACCCAGAAACAAATCCACACACCTATAGTGAACTTATTTTTGTCAATGGTGCCAAGAGCATGCACTGGGGAAAAGATATTCTCTTCAATAAATGGTACTGGAAAAACTGGATATCCATATGCATAAGAATGAAACTAGAACCTTATCTCTTACCATATACAAAAATCAAATTGAAATGGATTAATGACTAAAGACCTCAAACTCTGAAGCTTCTATAAGAAAACATTGGGAAAATTCTCCAGGACATTTGTCTGGGCAAAAAATATATTAAGCAAGTCCCCATAAGCACAGGCAGCCAGAGCAAAAATATACACATAGGATCTCATCAAGTTAAAAAGATTGTGCACAGAACAGGATACAATCAACTGAAAGAAGAGACAACCCACAGAATGGGAGAAAATATTTGCAAACTACCCGACTAGCAAGGGATTAATAACCAGAATATATAAGGAACTCAAACAACTCTATAAGAAAAAGCATAAAAATCTGATCAAAAATGGGCATAAGATTTGAATAGCCATTTCTCAAAGGAAGACATACAAATGGCAAACAGGCATATGAAAAGATGCTCAACAGAGGAATGCAAATCAGAACTATAATGAGATATCATCTCACCCCAGTTAAAATGGCTTATATCCAAAAGACAAGCAATAACAAATGCTGGCAAGGATATAGAAAAAGAAAACATTTGTATACTGTTGGTGAGAATGTAAATTAGTACAAACACTATGGAGAACAGTTTGAAGGTCCCTTAAAAGACTCAAAAAGAGTTACCATATGATCCAACTTTCCCACTACTGGGTATATACCCCCAAAGCAAGGAAATCAGTATATTGAAGAGATACCTGCACTCCCACGTTGAAGCACTGTTCACAATAGCTATGATTGGGAAGTGACTTAAGTGTCCATCAACAGATGAATGTGTAAAGAAGATGTAGTACATACAGACAATGGAGTACTATTAAGTCAGAAAAAGAAATGAGATTCAGTCATTTACCTCAACAACATAGATGGAACTGGAGATCATTATGTTAAGTGAAATAAGCCAGGCACAGAAAGACAAACATCACATGTTCTCACTTATTTGTGGGATCTGAAAATCAAAACAATTTAACTCATGGATGTAGAAAGAAGAATGGTAACCAGAGTTGGGGAGGGTAGTTGGGGTTGGCTGGGAGGCAGGAATTATTAATCGGTGTGAGAACACAGGATAATAAGACCTGCTACTGATAGCACAACAGGGTGACTTTAGTCAATAAGATCTTAATCATACATAAAATAGCTAAAGTAATGTAATTGGATTGTTTGTAACACAAAGGATAAATGCTAGAGGGGATGGATAATCCATTCTCCATGCTGTGCTTATGTCACATTGCATGCCTGTATCAAAACATCTCATGCACCCCATAATTATATATACCTACTATGTACCCACACAAATTAAAACTTTACAAAATTTTTTAAAACAGACAGTGATGAAAAATTTTAAAATACCAATAATTACTATACAGGGAAAGTAAGAAAAGATGTTTTATCTATGAAACACAAACAGGATGTTAATTTTTCAAAGCGGGGTATCCAAATCACAAGAACTAGGTTCTGGAAAATAAAAATGTGAGAGAACAAGTTCAATAGGAGAAGTAGAACAAATAAATAATAACAGAAATAGGGGAATTAAAATAACAGAGAAAAGTAATATTACAAGATTAGAAACACTCAACATGCATTAGTATTGCCAGAAATCATCAAAGAAATAATTTAAGACAGTTTTTCAGAACTGATGGATATGTTTCCAAAATGAATAGGGCCCAGTGAGTGACCAGCAGTGAAAAAAGACCCACATTAATAGACATCATCACTAAAATTAATAGGATTAAACATAAATAAAACTGGAATACTTCCACAGAGAGAGAGAAAAAAGTGAGTTCACATTTAAAATACTTTACAACGGAAAAACACAATTTCTCAGCAACAACAGAAGCTTAAAGAAAACTGAACAAGGTATTCTTTATTTTCTGCATGAATTGTAAATTCTGAGAGTTATGTTAAAAATTTCCACTAGGATTTTCATATAGCTAGCTTCTCTTTGTGTAGCTAACAGTTTTGCCTTGACTGTTTTGATCCTATTTTCTCGGTTATATAAAGTTTTATCTGTCATTTTTTCATGGTTTGTTGTACCTTGGCTTTTTCATTATATTATGTATTCTTCTTGTCCTTTTTAAATCATCGTACATTGAATTCGACGTTAATATTAGCAAGGTCACCTCTATTCTGCAAGTTAGTACATTTTTTAGAAGTTTTGCCACTTCATAATTTTCTTTTTTTTTTATTATACTTTAAGTTCACACTTCATAATTTTCAACAGGCTGATTTATTTTTAGAAATGTATTAAGAATACCAAAAATATTTAAATATATTTGACCATATATTTCTCTGGCAATATCAAATACTGAAAAGTGTCCATGATAGTTCTCATATTCCCCAACTCCCACCAAAAATTAATGAGAGCTTTAATTTTAAGTTTCATAATAAAGTGTTCCTATTGACTTATTAAAAAAAATAAGAACTGTGAAAATATTTCAGCAAGTGGGAAAAAGATCTTATTATTGTTTTAGAATAATGATTCTGGAACTAATGAATGTACATTGTACATTTGAGAATTGTTTTTGGAGGGTGTGGCAATTCTTGCTAAGTAGTGATTGTAATAGTTACAGGAGAGATGATAATTACTTGATCTAAGACTGTTCAAGTGGGAATTGAGAGATGATTAATTGGATAATAGGCCAAAGAAGGTGGAGGTGGGAGGCTGTCTAAGATGATGTTGGGATTTCTATCTTGGTTAACTACGGGATGATAATGGCATTAATTATCGTAGAAAATAATAGCAAAAGATAATGTTGTTCATATGTTGATTTGAAGTGTCTCAGGAACCAGCACTTTACCTTACAGATTCAAATAGAGGCTAGTAAAGTAATGAATCAGTCTGAATGTAAAACTTTCCTCTAGTCCTCCTTTGACCTAGTACCTGGATTCAGTAACTAGACTTTTACCCAACTGATCCTGTTACTAAGTACCCATTAGACTTTCCTCCAATTTCGAAGATTAAGGTGCTTCCTCTAATATTCACAGTTCATTGAAAATATGCTACCTATTAATCTCTGCTGTGGTCTGAGTGTTTGTGTGTCCTCCAACTTCATGTTGAATCCCTAACCTCTTAGGTGATAGGGTTAAACCACAAAAATACAGTGATAGTATTAAGGTGAGAGTATTAAGAGGTGGGCCTTTGGGAGGTGATCGGAGGGATCTACCCTCAGGAGTGGGATTATTGCCCTTATAAAGAAGCCTGAGAGAGCTTGTTTGCCACTTTCATCATGTGAAGACACAGTGAAAAAGTACTATCTGTGAATCAGGAAATGGGCTTCACCTAACAACAAATCTGCCAGTGACTTGGTCTTGGGTTTTCCAGCCTCTAGAACTGTGAAAAATAAATTTTTGTTGTTCAGAAGCTACCCAGTCTAGGATGTTTTCTTATAGAAGCTGAAATGGACTAAGACAGTATCCTAATCCTAACTCCTCATTTTTATCGATCTCTTGTTATCTCCTGACCAGTATCAGTTAAGATTCTTGCATGTAAGCAACAGAAGCCAACTTGAGCTAACATGTGGTATTCAGTAACATAATAATAATAGGTACCATAAAGACTAAGTAGGAAAGCCAGAAAATCAGACTTAGGAAAGGGTCGGACCCCAACGGAGGCCGTGCAATGAGAACCACACCGTAGAGCCAATAAAGCATTGATTAGAAACCAGCTTCTGTCCTGCTGCCATGATGCTTCAGAACACTGCAGCCACTGACGCAGAGACTTGGAACCCCTGCTCCAGGGGGCAGATGGCAATATTGCTCTGTGAATGTTATCTAAACAGACTTGCATCTTTCCCTCCAGGTCCAAATGCCCTGACAGGTGTGTGTTGTGGCTATGCCTAGGCCACATATTCGTGTCTTTGATGTCTGGTATGGAAATAGAGATGACTATCCCTCTTTCACTTCCTTAGTGAAAGGAGCACACTGTGTCCCACTAAATTATTCAACAAGTACTTATTGAGTATACACGGTGCACCAGTTCTAAGCACTGGGATACAGTAGTGAACAAAATAAACCAAAATCCCTGTCCTCATAGACTTGTAGGATGACAATGAAAGGATTGCCATACGATTGCCCAAAGCTTGTTTTCTAATCTGCTATGAATTAGTGTTTGCAAAGATTCAAACTCCAAACAAATGACTGATTTTCTGAACTCCATGTTTCCTAAAAATTGGGGTCGGCTGCAAGGTTTGAGACACTATCTAGTAATGGATAAGTCCCAAAAGTTTGGAAAACCTGAAAAGCAGCTATTTAATTCCTCAGCTTGGCACTTAAAACAAGTTTAGTCCGTTTGACTCCGACACAATGTCTCATGTCAATCCTATGCTTCTGTTTAACTTGTATGATATGATTACAGTTTGAACTGGCCAGACGTATTTCTTTTGAATCTCTGACAATTTTTCAGTTCTTATTTTATATGTACAGGCAAATTAAATCAAATATTCTACAAACTGATCCTTACCTACGGAAGTTCAATCCTAGAGCTTTCTGTGAGAGAAGCTCTCAGCCATCCCTCACTCAATCTTCCAACTGGAAAGAAAAGTGCAGTTGGTTTGTTAATCTCTTCAGAATATTTAGGGTCCTTTACACAGTTATAAGAGATATGAACCCTTAAATATTATGTGCAAAGGTTTCTAATCCCAGTCCCCTGCCACACAAAAAGAGGGAAGCTGAGGGGCTTGATGCTGAAATCCATAATTAGCAATGAAGTATTCCACACAAAAAAAGATATAATGAAGGAGAGTCAAGTATAGACTTAGTCATAGTATAGACTTAGTCATAGTAATAATACTTCAATAATGCTTAAGGGGTGAGTGGCCTCTGGAGACTGGACTATGAGCCTAACCAGCATGTATACTATGATGGTTAATACTGAGTGTCAACTTGGTTGAGTTGAAGGATGCAAAGTATTGATCCTGGGTGTGTCTGTGAGGGTGTTGCCAAAGGAGATTAACATTTGAGTCAGTGGGCTGGGGAAAGCAGACCCACCCTTAATCTGGAGGGCACCAACTAATCAGCTGCCAGCGAATACGATGTAGGCAGAAAAATGTGAAAAGGCAAGACTGCCCTAGCTTCCCAGCCTACATTTTTCTCCCATGCTGGATGCTTCCTGCCCTCAAACACAGGACTCCAAGTTCTTCAACTTTGAGACTTGAACTGGCTCTCCTTGCTCTTCAAGCTTGCAGATGGCCTATTGTGAGACCTTGTGACCATGCCAGTTACTACTTAATAAATTCGCCTTTATAGGTGTGTGTGTGTGTGTGTGTGTGTGTGTGTGTGTGTGTGTGTGTATATTATTAGTTCTGTCCCTCTAGGGAACCCTGACTAGTACAGATACCTTGTCTACATGGGGAAAAGCATTCCAACTTTGAAGCAACTCAATTTACGAATGAATTTCTGGAAGACAGTCTTTCACCATTCTTCTTTTCAAGACTGGTCTTAAAAAGTTCTTGCCCTTACAAAACAACCAAACCCTTCAAAAGGAGAAAATAAGTGTTTCTCAGGTCCAGATGTCAAAATAACAGCAAAGTCTCAAACTGTGACTAAACCTCATCGCAGAAGAAAATATCAGTCTCCTAGGAAACCTACGTGAGCCAGAATTGTCATCACTCTTTAACTGCTGAAGATTTTTCTATACAGCTCACAAATTTTCACCTGCAGTAAAATATTACTTTGAAAACCTTTATAAGCTACTAAAAAACAAGGTAAAATTTAAAGCGAGTGCATTAATTTATTAAACAATTAATTATGGAGAGCCAACTACAGGCTAAGAACTGTTCTGGCTGAGTGTACAGCACTAATGATACTGACCAAGCCTTTGCTTTCTAGAGCTAACAGTAAATGGAGAAAACAATAAAGCAGACTTCAAGAATGAGGAGGCATAAGTTGGGGGTGCCACATTAGATAAGGGGGAAAGAGAAGGTGTCTCGGAGATGACACTGGAGCAGAGACTTGTGAAATGAAGGAGGAAGCCAAGGAGTCCAGTCAAACAGATGTTGTAAAGGGATGGAGAGAGTAAGCCATGTGAAAGCTTTGTAGCATCCACACCTTGGTGCATATGATGCTGGTAGTTACTGAGAGTCACCTGGTGTAGCTCTAGCACCGTGAGTGAGCAGGAGGAGGCAGACATCTCACCTAGGGATGTAACAGGGCCAGAGCATTCAGGGCTGTGTAGACACAGTAAGAATTTGGGATTCAATCTAAGTGAAATGGAAAGTATGACAGTGGAGTTTCAACAGGTAAGTAATAGAATCTGACTTTCTTTCAAAAGGCATCACTCTGATACCTCTGTGCAGAGATGTGAAAGATCTCCTAAGATGTGAGAACATTCCTGTAAAACAATGCTATTATTTGTTAGTTAGTTATCATGATTAATTAGTTAATTAATTTTGTGGATCTTCCCTTTTGTACATTTTTGGCATGAGGGATCATAAAGCTTACATGATGTTCTGTTGATGCCAACAATAAGGTAAAGTATCTTGGTTTTTTTCTAAACTGTCATTGATGTAATTATTTTTTATTCTCCCAAAATTCTTGTGTTTGAACTCTAGACCTGATCGGATTTTAAATAAGTTAACAGGAAAAAAAACCCACAAAATTCTGTTGTATGAATACATTCCCTCTAAATACTAGATGTCTCTTATAAATCCTGATGCAACAAAGCACTTTTCTTTGTATTCAACTCTGAAAAAAGCATCAAAAATATTGCTGACTTGTGATCTGAAAACGAAAGAATAACAGATCAATAGATAAAGAAGAGATACTTTCTAAAAACTTCAGTAGACATGGGAGGGGCACCTCTATCTTTTGTGTGTGGCTCTGCTCTTCAACAATCAGTTCATCAGATGCTCTGACCGAAACTCTTAGAGCTCAGTTCCCGGGATGGATCATAAAACACAGGTCTAAACTTGTTAGCCTTAGCATTCTACTGGCCACAGTGATTGGTCCAGAGGAGGTCACATGACTCCAGCCAGGCCAACCAAAACAGATCTCAGGAATTATGGGCAGCTGAGAGAAAGTGTGCCTTTGCTTCCACTGAACATGAAGATGCAAATTGACTAGAGTTGCTGCACTAAGGCAAAGCCTCTTTACAAAAAAAAAAAAAAAACAAAAAAACTCAGAAGTGGAGCTGGAAAACTGAAAGAGAGAGATATCAGACCTTGGTGTTATCATTTGAAACTTTGCTTTGAGTTATACCTAAAGGTAGTCTTCTCAGCATCTCACTTTGTGTGACCCATGAAATATATATTCTTGAAGCTACACTGGGCTAGGTTTTCTGTCACTTGAAACTGAAAATATGGTAATCGATGTATATTGAGTGCAAATAATCTTGAATGTGAATGATAAATTCAATAATACGTAACACTAGATTTCAGATGTTTTTCTGTTAATATTACGACCTGTCTTTTAATCTAGCGAATGGAAAAAATATTCTAAGATTTATCTAAATACGGAGAGAAATAAGAACTTAGAGACCTAGTCTTATAGTGGAGTACTGGGAAGTGAACAGGAAGAAGTGAAATGGGATTGATATGGGCTTCATGGAACAGAGAAAAGGGGGAAACTGAAATTTTCAAGCTAACCAGAAAGTCCAATAAGCATCAAATTATAGAGCACAGTAAGTCAGAATATAAACAAGAGGCAAAAATCCAAACAGACCCCTAAACCAGTACGAGAAGGTTTAAAACTTGTATTAAAAGGGCCAGACTTGAAAAAGGTGCCCAGGGACTTGGGGATTAGCTGAAGTGCTTTTTATAGGTAACCTTTGGAGTCAGCATAGGTGGAGAGGGAATTAGTGAAGGCAGTGAATAGACAAGAATATACATGACAAAATAAAATATTCAGTTATGTATCCAGGCCAAGTAAAATACTCAGAATTCAGTAGACCTTCAAATCCCCAAGGCAACATGACTTTGAAAGGAGAAATATCTTCCTGTGGAAAAACATTGCGTGTTAATGGCATGGTAATTCTCTATGACCTGCAACTGAATCACTGAAAGCCATCAAAGTACAAGATGAAAGTTGTATTTCTCTGCTTCTCTCCCACGTATCCCCTCCTACCCTAACATAAATGTGTTTGGCATCGACTGGTTCACAGTGAAAAATGAAGACATGAACTAAATTTACTGTAAATGTGCATGAGATAAAGGAAAAAGGTGAATACTCAGAAGGTATTGCTACATAGAAAGAACCTTGAAGCTGTGAAAACAGCTACAGCTACAGGTCAAAATTAGACTCAGACACAATTGTGAGATGAAGGTGCTTAGCAAAGTCATTCTTATAGTGCATCCTTGGACCAGCAGCATCAATATTACCAGGAATTTATCAGGCAGAACTACCAACTTAGAAACTCCAGGGAGGGGGCTCAGCACTCTGGTTTAACAAGGCCCTCAGATGATTCTGTGTTACACTAAAGTTTGCCACCTACTGCCTTTTCCCAGGCTCCCTCAGCAGAAGTCACTGAAGCCCTCCCTCTAACAACTCAAGCATAACCATTTTCTGAGCACATAATGACCCCAGGAGAGAGAACAGTAGTAACCCCAAACCAAAACATGATGAAGTAAGTCTTCAGTTATTTTTGGCTTCATAAATCCTGGACTTTCTGTAACACCAACCTGTCTACATGACAGTCCCTTGGATCAAGACAGGTAAAAATAGGTAAGTAAGTAAATACGGTATTGATACAAATTTTATAAAATTGGACTACTGCATAGAATTTCATTAATATATTAAAACTTGGTCTCACTAGCCTATGTTCTCCACACCTAGAGAAGAACTAATAATATAAAGTACCTATAAGAGCACCACCTCACTATATCAGGAACACAACAAAACAATAGATAATAGATTCAAAATACCTTCAAAAGGTAAATTTTGATTCATCCAAAATACTTAAGATAGTTCATTATGCTACATATTATTTATTGAAATGTTTATACCTGTTTCTGTCTTTCAGATTTAAAATACACCAAAACGCACTCATAGAAAAAAATGATTCAAGTTGAAAGAGAGTGAAACTTCTTGTGTTCTTGTGATCATAGCAAATGCCCTCAAGCAAAAAAAAAAAAAAAAAAAAAAAAAGTTAAAAAGGTTTACAAATGAAAAAGCAAGAAGAAGAAAAAAAGATGAATAGAGTCATACTAAAGGAAGAAAGAGTCTTCAAGGAAGAGGTAAGAAAACTAAAATGAAGTTTCTTCTTAGGTATATTTTATTTTCATGAAAAACAAATGTTACTGACAACCACCACAAAAATATTTGGCAGTGTGGTTGATACATACGTAACTGTCTGCATTGTGTAAAGATTAAGACGGGCATGTGTTAAAATTTTATTTATTTTAATTCTAAGTAGCAGTATATGTTGGAAACATGTTAGAGATTTAAACTAGAAACAATACTAACTACACTGAAAGCCACAACAGTCATCATAGACTTTTGTTTTGTGAAGGATATTAATGGACATGGATTCAAATCTTTACACCAACGCAGAGACTCCTTTTCCAGCCTCCATGGTAAGTGATCCCAAAGCCTCTGGTTGAACATGGTCAGAAGAGGCAGTGTGACCTCTTTTGAGTAATACAAATCATCATAAAATTTTGTTTTAATTTGATAAAAATGCCTTGTCATATCATCTTGTCAACAATATACCCATTTTAGGCACCTCTTACAGTTTGATCATAAGCTGACTGTCCTATAAGATGATACATAGAATTAAAAGAAATATTCTGTTTGCAAATATTTTATTCCTATGATTCATTTTATTTTCATGCAATTCAGCCATAAAAGGCCATAACTTTGGGGTATATATGTGACTACCCAAGGGTTGCTGGTACTTTAAAAGCACTAATAAATATGTTCAAACTAACATTCTCTTTCCTGAAACCATATTTTAGTTCAGTATTCACCCAGCATCTTGAAATATAAAATGTTATTCATATATTACATTTCCAGATAAATAAAAATGCCCTTATTGATAATAACACTAAATAACTTTAATGGCACTCTTTATGAATGTAACAGTCATAACTATGACTTTGAAATGTCTGCTAAGTCAGCAAAGAAACAGCCTGCCCTATGAAGGTGAGATAAACTGCTAGCTGCCTCGCCACAAAAACAAGAACAAGCCATCATTTTAAAGCAGCATTTCTCTTTCTTAAGAAGAATACATTAATAAATAATGTCTATTTAATGAGAGTAAGGAGCATTTTTGTCCAATAGGAAGAATGTAATGTTAACTTTTACAGCCTGAAATACTATAATCACTTTGGTATGTAGAACTAATCTTGGAGGAAGGGCTAGAACAATTTGCTTAAATAATTTTGGAAGAGAAAAGGTCCAAGACTTCCAGTCATGCTTCATGAGATCCAACATCAGGGGGCTAACTGTGTGAATGCTTTCATTCATTCATTCATTCATCCATCCATCTATCCATTAAGGGCCAAACAAAATCTAGATGCTAGGAACACAGCAGGAAACAATGCCCCTGCCCTCATGGCTCCCAGCTAAGTCTGCTGATACAGAAGGACGTCAATGATGCACTTGAATGGCAGTAAGTCTGGCGCTCAACCTAAGGGCCACAGTGTACAGGAGGAGAGATGATGTTAGCACACCAGCCTCCCTGGCATAGAGGCTGTGTTTTGTGGAGCAATAACTGGTATATCTTAACAATTCAGTGCTACCTCTTATTAAATCAAGAGCTTTATACTGATGTAGTGCAGTCCAATTAAATAGAGGCTATTAAAAGAAATGGAAATCTTTTTTTAATGACTTAGGTCATCACTGTAAAAATTATAAATATTATAGCAGCATAATATTATCACCTGGAGTCCTGATACTTAAAGATACTTGAAACTGTTTATGTTGGTGGGAAACATAAATCTTCTCCCCCTAAAATAATTTTCTGATTTCTGTGTCTTAGGAATCTACAAGAAATGGAATAGACAAGGGTGACCCATCATTTGCATAATGACCTTCTTTGGTTCCACCACATTCTACATTTCTTCTTATTCACAATGTTTACTGCTCTCTGGAGAAGGAGCCTAATTTTCCTCTAGTAATTTTGATGAATGGCTACTGGCTGTTGGGGAAGACATACATAAAATTAAAATATAAAGTAAAGGAAGCTTGAACTATTGGGAGACATCTGTAATCCACATGATTTTCCTTTTACGCTATAGTTCTGAAATGTCAAAAAGGAGGCAGGGCCTCCAAATGACAACATTAGAAGCTGACTTTATGGCTTTTTGTCCCAATAAATCTACTCAAATTTTGGAATGCTATCATTTACGGTAATGGTAGAGAACACGGAGAAATATTTACATAGGACGGAGATCATGTCTAAGAGTCTTAGTAAAATACTATTTCCTTGAATTAGCCTTGAAGCAGTAAAATCTATTCTTTTGCTTGTTTGGGGTTTTGTGAGGAATTTTTGTTTGTTTTTCAGATTTATTGAGGTATAGTTGACAAAAATTGTATATATTCAATGTGTACAATGTGGTGTTTTGATATAGGTATACATTGTGAAATGATAATTATCAAGTTAATTAACATATCCATTATCTCACATAGTTACCTTTTTTGTATGGTAAGAATATTTAAGATGCATTCTTTTAACAAATTTCAAGTTTAAGTATACAATGTATTATTATTAGCTATAGTCACAAAGCTGTTCATGGTATCTCCAGAACTTATTCATCTTGAAACTGCAAGTTTACACACTTTGACTAACATCTCCCTAACATCTCCCCATTTCCTCCATCACTTGACTCCTGGAAACCATCTTTCTTCTTTCTGTTTCTATGAGTTCAACTTTTTTAGATTCCACATGTAAGCATGTGAAATCATGCAGTATTTGTCTTTCTGTGTCTGGTTTATTTCACTTAGTGTAATATCCTCCAGATATATCCATGTGGTTGCAAAGGCAGGATTTCTTTCTTTTATTAAAGCTAAATAGTATTCCATTGCATACCACATTTTCTTTACCATTCTTCTGCTCAGAGATACATAGGTTGATTTTGTATCTTGTTTATTGTGAATAATGCTGCAAGAAATGGGATTGCAGATATATCTTCTATATACTGATTTAATTTTCTTTGGATATATACCCAGAAGTGGGATTGTTGGATAATATGATAGTTCTGTTTTTAATTTTTTGAGGAACTATCATATTCCTTTTTATAATGACTCTACCAGTTTACATTCCTATCAACAATGTAAAAAATTTCCCTTTTCTCAATATCCTTGCCAACATTTATCTTTTGACTTTTTGATAATAGTACTGCTAACGGTTATGAGCTGATATCTCATTGTGGTTTTAATCTGCATTTTCCTGATGATTAGTGATGTTGAGCACTTTTTCATATACAATATCTGTTGGTTATTTGTGCATCTTCTTTTGAGAAATGTCAGTTCAGGTCCTTTGCCCATTTTCAAATCAGGTTTTTTGGTTTTTGTTTGCTATTGAGTTGCATGAGTTCCTCACGTATTGTGGATATTAACTCCTAATTAAATATATAGTTTGCAAATATTTTCTGACATTCCATGAGTTGCCTTTTAACTATGTTGATTAATTCATTTACTGTGCAGAAACTTTTTAGTTTGATGTAGTACAATGTATTTATTTTTGCTTTTATTGCCTATGCTTTTCATGTCATATCCAAAAAGTCATTGCCAAGACCAATGTCATGAAACTTTTCCCCTATGTTTTTGTCCAGGAGTTTTATGGTTTTAGATCTTACATTTAAGTTTTCAACACATTTTGAGTTGATTTTGTGTATGACGTAAAATAAACATTCTTGTGTTTTTGTTTGTTTTGTTTTGTTTATTTGTGGGGGGTTTTCTTTTCC
>NW_016823413.1:142587-163306 GCF_001698545.2 Rhinopithecus bieti | reverse complement strand
TTTTTTTTTTTTTTTTTTTTTTTTTTTCATGCAATTATCCAGTTTCCTCAACTCCATTTACTAATGATACTATTCTTTCCCTATTGTGTATTCTAGGTAACTCTGTCAAAGATTAGTTGACCATGTGCATGTGGGTTTATTTCTGGGCTTTCTATTCTGACCGTCAGCCTATGTATCTATTTTTATGCCAGGACCATAGTGTTTTGTGTACTAAGCTTTGTAGTATATTTTAAAGTTAGGCAATGTAACATCTACAACTTTTTTCTTCTTCCTTTAGCTATTTGGGGTCTTTTGTAGTTCTATATCTATCTTAGAATTATTTTTTTCTATTTCCATGTAAAATGACAATAGAACTTTGATAGCAATTACTTTAAATCTGTAGATCATTTGGGGTAGTATGCACATTTTGACAATATTAATTCTTCTGATCCATGAACATAGGATACTTTTTCACCATTGGTGTCTTTTTCAATATCATTCATCAACTTTCCATTGTTTTCAGTGTATGGAACTTCTACCTCCTTGGTTAAGTTTATTCCCAAGTATTTTTTTCTTTTAGATGCTATTGTAAATGGGATTATTTTCTTGGTTTCTTTTTCAAGTAGTTTCTAGTGAGGGTACAGAAAACAATTGATTTTATGTGTTAATTTTGTATCCTGCAACTTAACTTGTGTATTAGTTCTAACGGTTTTTTGGTGGAATCTTTAGAATTTTCTATATATGTAGTCTATGATCTAAATTTAAGATGATGTCATCTTCAAACAGAGACAAATTTACTTCTTTATTTTCTATTTGGTTGCCTTGATTAATTTATTTCTTGTGCCTAATTGCTCTGACTAGAACTTCCAGTACAATGTTGAATAGAAGTGGTGAGAGTGGCCATCCTTGTCTTTTCCTGATCTTAGAGGAAAAGTTTCAATTTTCAGGCATATTGACTTGCACTTTTATTTATTATTATTATTATTATTATCATCATCATCATCATCATCATCATCATCATCATCATCATCGTATCATTGCCTGGCTTTGGTGTCAGGGTAATCCCATAATCTTAAAATTAGTTTGGAAGTACTTCCTCTTCAATAATTTTTTGAAAAAATTTGGGAGGGATTGACCTTAATTCTTCTTTAAACTTTTGATAGAATTTACTCATAAAGCCATCCAGTCTGGGCTTTGCTTTGATGGAAGATTTTCAATTGCTGATCTAATTTCCTTACTAGTTATTAATCCTTTCAGGTTTTATATTTCATCATGCTTCAGCCTTGGTAGGTTGTAAGTTTCTGTGAATTTATCTATAGTAAAATGTATTCCTAGGATGTAGCTGAACGTCATTAGGATAACGAGGTCAAGACTTGAGAATTTAGAAACACCTCTGCACTTGTTTTCTACTTCAGTATCCTATTAAACAAAAAACAACATCAACCCCACCCCAAACACCTCCAACCTTTGTGCTAGACTTTCGGATATACAAGCTCTTAATTCTTCTTTGATATTTCTCTTTTTCTTCAAAATTATCAGACATTGCTGAATATTTCCTATGTTCCCCTCTTGCATTAGTGCCTTCTTGTCTGAATTCACCTCTCACTTCTTCCAGATAAATCAACAATTTATTTAATGTAGGATTCTAAGTCAAACTATTTAGGCAAAATCTTCAACTAACTTCATACTTGAAGTTATTTAAACTTTAAGAGCTGCGTAACAGCTGTTTTAGTTTTTTAAATCCATTCTGAGAACCCAAAGGACAGAGGCTGAGAATTTTTAAATTTCAACCACCAGCTAGATGATGTGCTCCTATAAGGTGGACCATTAACACTTCACATCAAGGCCTATTCTGGTGAAAATCTAAAGTGGGACTATTAAACTAGATCACTCAAATATCTAATACTGACACCTGAATCAGCAAGCTGCATTTCTATAAATGCTAAGAATTTATATTTTAATAAATTCAGCTGATCTAATTGAGATGTATTACCTTAGGGTCTTAGGAGGCTTTAGCTAAAAAAATTATTAAAAAGTTGTTAAACAATAATAACATATATGTGCAATAAATAAAATTGATTTAATAATTTTATTAATTTCATAAATATTTACAGAAAACCTAGTTTGTATAAGTCATTGTTTATGGTTCTGAGGGTACAGAATGACCTAGAAAATGTTTTTGATCTCAAAAAACTGACATTCTTGTGGGAGAAAATTCAATAAAATAAATTAAAAATTTTTTAGATTGTGATAAGGTTTAAGAAGTATATAAAAAATGGATAGCAATATAGACAGGAAGTAGACCTAAGAGTAAAGGGCTCTATGAATAAAGCTATTGAGGAAGGCATCTCTTAGGAAGTAAACTTTAACTCAGACCTGATTAAATTTTAAACTTTGTACCAGCATTTGGTTTAAACCAGAAACATTTTGGTAAAGAAAAGGTTTAGAAAAAACAGAGTATATAAGTGAGAGTAATAAAATTAAAAGAAAATGAAAGTAATTTATAGGATACATTTGTGCTATGGTATAATGAAAGTTGAGAATGTGTTTTTTAAAGCAGACTTTATTATATTGGTAAGTATTCACTGGATATGATTGAAAGCTCTAGTGAGTAAGTTATTACAGGAAGATACACTCTGTGCACTCTAAAATGATAGAAGGAAGATAAAAAGCAGAAGTCTTATTAAAAATCACCTATCTATATTTTTACCCAGCATGACCCACATTTTCTGTTCAAATCACCTCCACAGAGGAAAATAGGATTTGTCATGCTGGATTAGATCATTGCTCTATTACATGTGCAATGCTGATTCCAGCATGAGTCAAATATTTGTTGCATCAGACGAAACTAAAAACTTCTAAAACAAGTTGTCATACTTGCCGTACTTTCAGCTGCAGGCAAAATTCCATGTAGAGCTATACTTCAATCACTGAGCTCCTATTTTAGATATAAGCCTTTTTTTCAAGAAGTTTAAGACACTATATTTTATAGAGGCCTCAATAAATATGAAATATGGTCACATCTTCCAGTTTCAATTCTCCTGCTCCAAACGCTTCTCTTTATCTCCCATCTATATTCATTTTGTGCCATGGAAGATGGGAGAAAAAGAGACAGTAAACAACTATGTAGTTCCATAGGATATGGTTGAAGCAACAACCATGTTCATCTTTTAGGCTGCTGCATAGAAATTTTCTTTCTACTTCAAAGAAACCTCTGGATGTTAGCTTTACTCTATTTTACAAATGATACATTGTATGAATTGTTATGGTCCATGAACCTGCAGGAATAACTCATTGTAATGCTTTAAAACTTTTTCCAGCTAATGTGCATAAGAGTCAGTATAGACCCTACTCATATAAAGAGATGGTTAATTATGCATAGAATATTTTCATGCTGCATGTAGGGATTGTATCTTATATATTTGTCCCAACTAGGCTTGCTTTATATTCCATATTCCCTTGCACATTGTAGGTGCTCAATAAATGATTAGCCTGTCAAATTTGTCTTCCTAATTAAAGAGTTTAGGCCATTTACATTTATTAGGATAACAAATATATTTAGTTTTGCTATATTGTGTTATTGTGCACTTTATATTTTACTAGGCTTTTTTATTCCTATTTTCTTTTCTATATTGATATTTCTTGTTATTTTTCCTTTTACAGGTTTGCAAATTATAAAATACATTACTATATTTCAGTGTTATCTTAAAATTTTAAACATACATTTAACTTAACAAAATGTACAGTTAGTCAACATTCTTACTAACAGTGCAAACAATACATGGACAGTAGAATGCTTTAACTCTTGTCATCCATTCTCCATTGTATCCTAACAGCTAATAGTTTAGATTTAACATTTTTAGTCTTAACTCCAGAAATTAGGAACAATTACTAATTTATACAGTCAATAATTATTTACATTTACCCACAAGGATTTCAGTTTTTGTTAACCATTCCTTCTTGCATTTTAGGCCTTCCTTCTGGCACTATTTTTATTCTTCCTGAGGTACATCTTTTAGCATTTCCTTTAGTTTGCATATGCAGGTGACAAAGTCATTTTTATTTGTCTGGAAATATCTTTATTTTACTTCTATTTTTAACTATAGTTTAATTTGTAATAGAACTCTAGCATTTCTAGATTATAAGTGTTTTTTGCTCAAGGTTTGAAGTTATTTCATAACTTCATTTTTGGGGGCTTCTAATACTTTAAAGAGGTATCTTTTAAAAAGATAGCTCCTCCATCAGTCTAATCGTTTTTCCTTTGTAGATAGCTTACTTTTTCTCTCTGCAGCCAGATATTATTTCCTCCACATCTCTACTTGTTTATTCTGGAATTTAGATTAAATAATCACCAAAATTTGTCATTCTATTATCCATGTGATTTACTGCTTTTGGATATTTCCCATCTCTTTTTCTAGCTTTTCTGGATTTCTTTTCAGATATTTTATCCAATTTAGCCTGGGTACGGTGGCTCATGCCTGTAATCCTAGCACTTTGGGAGGCTGAGGAGGGTGGATCACGAGGTCAGCAGTTCGAGACCAGCCTGATCAACATGGTGAAACCCCATCGGTACTAAAAATACAAAAATTAGCCAGGTATGGTGGCACGTTCCTGTAATCCCAACTACTCAGGAGGCTGAGGGAGGAGAATCGCTTGAACTCGGGAGGTGGAGGTTGCAGTGAGCCTAGACTGCACCATTGCACTCCAGCCTGGGCAACAGAGTGAGACTCTGTCTCAAAAAAAAAAAAAAGGTATTTTATCCAATTTATTAATACCTTCAATTGTGTCTAACTTGCTATTTAACTTATTCACTATTCTCTATTATATCATAATTGTATATTTAATATTTTAACTATTTTTCAAAATTATCAGGGTAATTTTGACAACTTCATACTTGTATCATATGTTCAATATTAATCTTTTTTAGGGCTATCTTATTTCTTCTGATAATTATCTTAATATTATCTTATTATAATCTTTTCTTTTATTTTAGATTTTAGGCTTCTAAGGTTAGGGTTTGATTCTTTTGTTTGATGTTTTTGATGTCTCATTCATTTGGATTTGTGTGGCCTGTGTAAATATACAGCATAGAATGCTGTGCAACCATGAAAAAGAATGAGGTCATGTTCTTTGCAGGGCCATAGATAGGGATGGAGACCATTATCCTTAGCAAACTAACATAGGAACAGAAAAACCAAATACTGCATTTTCTCACTTATAAGTGGGAGCTAAATGATGAGAATACATAGGCACATAGAAGGGAACAACACACACTGGGGCTTATTGGAGGGTGGAGGTTGGGACGAGGGAGAGAATCAAGAAAAATAATTAATGGGTAGTAGGCTTAATACCTGGGTGATGAAATAATCTGTACAACAAACCTCCATGATACAATTTACCTATATAACAAACCTGCACTTGTACCCTTGAACTTAAAATAAAAGTTTTAAGGAAAAAAAAAGAGTTCTAAGGAGATCCTCATTAAAAAAAAAAAAAAAAAAAAAAAAAAAGTTTATTCTCCTATTCAAAAACAAGGACAAATGGGCAGTCTCATCATTGCCCTCTGAAAGGCAGCTTTTTAAGCCACTGCAGTTGTCATCTTCTGTGGGTCAGGTATGATACGATGTGCAGAGATGTTTCCTATTTGACTGCCTGGAGTTTGTCACCTGTCTCCAACCCAGCAGGCACATCACTGGATCTCTACATGCTCTTGGCATTACTTTACCTCTCTGGGTTTAAGTTTTCTCTTTGTTCCAAACATCCAAGTATTTCCCGTACTCTCCTACTAGTTGAGACATTTTTTTCTAAACAATTATTTTCTAAAAATATGTTATACCTGTGTATGTGTATATACATATATATGTATATGTGTGTGTATATATATGTATGCACATAGATATAAAAATCTGTATTTTTTCCTACATGATTTGGTCAATAGGAAACAAAGAGCCAATGTTCCAATTACGAGCTTAAGCCTCATGTGGCATTGTCCATCTCTACTTTTTTTCTTGGACTCCAAAAACTACCATGTGAAGAATCCTGAGCCAGCCTGCTGAAGCACAAACAGCCACATGGATCTGAGTAGTGAATTCATGCTAGCCAAGCTGCAGGTGTCTGAGAGAACACAGCCAAGATGAGCAAGCTAAGCCACAGATGACCTGCTGGCTGAGTACAGATACCTGAGTGAGGCATCGTGGGTCTTCAGCAATTTTATTATTATGTGGTAGTATGCGATTTTCTTTGTGTTTATTTTGCTTGGGGTTTGTCAGTCTTCTGAGTATGATGAATTTACATTGTTCATAAAATTTAGAAAATTTCCAGCCAGTATTTCTTCAGCGTTT
Source organism: Rhinopithecus bieti (assembly GCF_001698545.2). NCBI lineage: Eukaryota > Metazoa > Chordata > Mammalia > Primates > Cercopithecidae > Rhinopithecus > Rhinopithecus bieti. The sequence continues at coordinate 156,986 of NW_016823413.1, read as the reverse complement.
TTGGCGTCTACCTTTTTCTCCTCTCCTTTTGTACTTTGAATTCCACATATATTAGCCCACTTAATATCAAGTCACTGAGGCACTATTTTTTTGTTCTCATTTATTTGCTTAATTTTGAATAGACTCTTCTCATGTCCACTGACCTTTTATTCTGTAGAGTCTAGTGTGCAGTTAAAACCATCCGGTGATTTTTTTTCTTTATATATTTTGACTTTCATCTCCAGAAATTCCATTTGGTTGTTTTTATTATCATACATTTCTTTCTTCATTATGTTTATATTTTTCTTTCAATGCTTTAATTTATGGATGGCATTAATAATAACTATGTTAAAGGCCATGTCTATTAATTCCACCCTCTCTGTCATTTCTAGGTTGTTTATATTAACTAAATTTTTTCTCAGTTTTGAATCACAGTTTACTACCTCTTAAAATATTTAAAATGTATTTATTGAATATCAAACATAGCAAATACCACCTTGCTGAGTGTTTACATATATCTGTGTTTCTTTAAAGAGTATAGAAGTTTGCTTTGGCAGAAAGTTATTTGTAGATAAGATTAATGCTTAAGAGTCTTGTGTTTTCAGTCCCAATAAAACGTGGATAAAGAACACGAACAGACACTTCTCAAAAGAAGACATACATGTGGCCAAAATGCATATGAAAAAAGCTTAACATCACTATTCATTAGAGAAATGCAAATCAAAACCACAATGAAATACCATCTCACACTGGTCAGAACAGATGTTATTAAGAAGTCAAAAAAGAATGGGTACTGGCAAGGTTGTGGAGAAAAAGCAATGCTGTGCACTGTTGGTGGGCGTGCAAATTAATTCAACCATTGTGGAAAATAGTATGGAGATTCCTCAAAGACCTAAAAATAGAACTACCATTCAAACCAGCTATCCCATTACTGGTTATATATCCAAAGGAATATAAATCATTCTATCACAGAAGCATGTGCACACATATGTTAATTGCAGCAGTATTCACAATAGCAAAGACTTAGAATCAACCTAAAAATCCCATCAATGGTAGACTGCATTTTTAAAATGAGATACATATATACACCATGGAATACTACACAGTCATTAATAAGAATAAGATCATGACCTTTGCAGGAACATGATAGAGCTGCAGGCCATTATTTGTAGCAAACTAATGCAGGAGCAGAAAACCAAATGTTCTCACTTGTAGATGGGAGCTACATGATGAGACCACATGCACACATAGAGGTGAGCAACACACAATGGGACCTATTGGAGGGTGAATGATGGAAAGAGGGGGAGGATCAGAAAAATAACTAATGGATACTAGGCTTGATACCTAGATGACAAAATAATCTGTACACTAAACCCCCATGACACACAATTTACCTACATAAAAAACCTGCACATGTACCCCTGAACTTAAAATAAGTGTTTTTTAAAAAAACTCTTTTTTTAAGTATTGTAGTCTGAGTAGCCTTTATTCTAGGGAAAATTTATACCCACTAAAACATGACACTTCCATGACCTCTACTGATTGCCTAAGTTTTCAGTTAGCTTTCTCTATTTTGATTGGATTAAATTTAAGTATCTCCTAATTCTGTATAAACTTGAGAAACCGATCATCTTATAACTTCCCGGCATTTGTTCTTGCCAAGTCTCCTGAAGTTTTACCCTAAGTATGCACAGATTAGTGTTCAATCAAAGATTCAAGAAGACTGGCATGTAGATTTCTGGAGGTCTTAGTATGTATAACTCCCTCATTTCTGTTTCTCTACCTTGTAAACTCTAGCTGGTCCAGCTTCTTTAACTTTACTCTCTGTCTCCTCACTTCAGCAAGAGCCTCATGCTCTGCTTGGACTTTCCCCAACACACACACACACACACACACACACACTCTCCCCTCTCTCTCTCTCTCTCTCTCTCTCTCTCGTTCTCTCTTCAAGAAATTGCCTTCAGACATAAAGTTAAAGAGATAATAGAATTAATTTTGTTTTTCTTTTAAAGAGAAATATTCTTATACCATCTGTTGTCTCAATGTCTGAAAACAATTATTTTGTATATTTCGTGTAATGCTTTATTTGTTCTGGATTAGGAGGTAGGTTCATACCAGTTTCCTTCTGTGCTAGAATTAAACAGCTTCTTGATGCTGGGCTCTTCTGCTAGATAAGCGCTTGCCTGAGATTGAGTACACACAAGTGAATCCACGTTCACCTATTTTCCTGTATTTACCGTCCTCAAGTAAATATCTGAAAAATCTCAAGTCCTTGGCATGCTGAACACCAAGAGTCAAAGTGATTCCACCATCACTTCCTCTTGCTCAGACCATCATTTCTGTTCAATGACCTGTTTACATCTTTAAGGAGTCATGAAACTTAATATGGTAAGTCATGTCAACAATCAGGCATTACTATAGAATAACAAGACAGGAAGTTGGTTATCATGCTATGGGTTTCCAAAATACTACAATGGTCAAGGAGTTACATTTGAAACCAAGTTTCCCCCAGGTGTTTGCACATTTTCTCTGGGGACTCCAATATTCATTTATTGAATAAACAAACTTACATTAATCACCTCTTTTTAGCCTCACATCTCTCTCACTGTGTGTTGATTTTTACCTCCCAAAATGGCAGAGTTTCACTCATGCTTGGCTCCCATCTCTTTTATAGTTTCTTACGGCATATTCTCAGTAGCTGTTTGCTCTGCTTGTTTCATTGGTCATTGTATTATTCTCACTTAATATTCTGGTCATTTTAATTTAATATTCTGGTAATCACTTATTCACTGATGATTTTCAACTTATCATTTTCTCATTGCCTTTATGAGTTAATTTCTTTTGCGTATCTTTACATTGGTGTGTGAGGATAGTGAGGGCAAAAGGCAGATATTTTCACTTAAACATCTTCTGAAGTGTTCTCATTGCATACTAAATTCTTTTTTTGTAATCGATTTATCTGCCTTACAGTCTATGTAAGTATAGTGTATGTTATAAATCTGTTAAGTTGTCAATGATTGTTTCATATTTTATGAATATTTCTAATGAACATGTCTGGATTGAAAGTAGGAACACATTTTATCCAGATTTCTAGAAATAAAAATTATGGCCCTGATTTTTTTCACAGTATAACTACACAATTTTTTACCCCTATGGAATGTTGATTCTTTACCTGTAAAGAGAATTTAGACCATATTCTCTTGATTAAATTTTCTCTAAAAGTCTTCAAATTTTATAAGTATTTGAAAAGTTTGTTTTAAAACCTATCAATATAGGCATAGGAAATTGTAGGTAGTTTATATATATATTTTTTCTGTCTGTTTTGGAAGCTTTTATGGAACATTGTGGGGTTTTGTACACATATTTTTTATGTCAAGACTTCATATGCAAGGAGTTAAATCTCTGGCTAATTGTGGACTTGTCAGAGTGGAAGCCAGACTGCAGCAAACTGAAGACTGAATAGTTTGATACAGTGGAAGCCATGAATATAGATAAGTCTTTCAAGAAATTTGATTATGAAGAAAATGTAAGAATAAAGAGAAGTAGATGGAAGGGGATGTTGAACTTCTTTTTTTTTTTAGAACAAAGCATACTTGAGCATGTTAATATGCTAATATTAATTCACCACAAAAATGGAGAGATTGAAGATGCACAAGAAATTATTATAACAGCTAGAACAAAGTCCCTGAGAAGGTTAAAGAAAATAAGATCTAGTTTACAAGTGGAAAGATAAAACTTAAGAAAGGAGACATGTCTCATTAATTTTAATAGAAATCTAATAGCAAAAAATGATGAAAGGATTAATCATTGACTGACTGATTGATTTCGATAACTGGAAATTGAGAAAATGCAGGCCATAGCTTAATAGCTTTAAAAAACTTGCACTTGTTCTCCTAGTCAACTTGCACATTGACCAGGAGTTGGCTGGGATTAAGCTAAAAACCATTAGAAATTATTTCAAACCAAATCTACAGAGCAATATTTGTAAAATGAAACTAAAATACTTTTTTTTTTATTATTATACTTTAAGTTCTAGGGTACATGTGCATAACGTGCAGGTTTGTTACATATGTATACTTGTGCCATGTTGGTGTGCTGCACCCATCAACTCGTCAGCACCCATCAATTCGTCATTTATATCAGGTATAACTCCCAATGCAATCCCTCCCCCCTCCCCCTTCCCCATGATAGGCCCCGGTGTGTGATGTTCCCCTTCCCGAGTCCAAGTGATCTCATTGTTCAGTTCCCACCTATGAGTGAGAACATGCGGTGTTTGGTTTTCTGTTCTTGTGATAGTTTGCTAAGAATGATGGTTTCCAGCTGCATCCATGTCCCTACAAAGGACGCAAACTCATCCTTTTTTATGGCTGCATAGTATTCCATGGTGTATATGTGCCACATTTTCTTAATCCAGTCTGTCACAGATGGACATTTGGGTTGATTCCAAGTCTTTGCTATTGTGAATAGTGCCGCAATAAACATACGTGTGCATGTGTCTTTGTAGTAGAATAATTTATAATCCTTTGGGTATATACCCAGTAGTGGGATGGCTGGGTCATATGGTACATCTAGTTCTAGATCCTTGAGGAATTGCCATACTGTTTTCCATAATGGTTGAACTAGTTTACAATCCCACCAACAGTGTAAAAGTGTTCCTATTTCTCCACATCCTCTCCAACACCTGTTGTTTCCTGACTTTTTAATGATTGCCATTCTAACTGGTGTGAGATGGTATCTCATTGTGGTTTTGATTTGCATTTCTCTGATGGCGAGTGATGATGAGCATTTTTTCATGTGTCTGTTGGCTGTATGAATGTCTTCTTTTGAGAAATGTCTGTTCATATCCTTTGCCCACTTTTTGATGGGGTTGTTTGTTTTTTTCTTGTATATTTGTTTGAGTTCTTTGTAGATTCTGGATATTAGCCCTTTGTCAGATGAGTAGATTGCAAAAATTTTCTCCCATTCTGTAGGTTGCCTGTTCACTCTGATGGTAGTTTCTTTTGCTGTGCAGAAGCTCTTTAGTTTAATTAGATCCCATTTGTCAATTTTGGCTTTTGCTGCCGTTGCTTTTGGTGTTTTAGACATGAAGTCCTTGCCCATGCCTATGTCCTGAATGGTACTACCTAGATTTTCTTCTAGGGTTTTTATGGTATTAGGTCTAACATTTAAGTCTCTAATCCATCTTGAATTAATCTTCGTATAAGGAGTAAGGAAAGGATCCAGTTTCAGCTTTCTACTTATGGCTAGCCAATTTTCCCAGCACCATTTATTAAATAGGGAATCCTTTCCCCATTTCTTGTTTCTCTCAGGTTTGTCAAAGATCAGATGGCTGTAGATGTGTGGTATTATTTCTGAGGACTCTGTTCTGTTCCATTGGTCTATATCTCTGTTTTGGTACCAGTACCATGCTGTTTTGGTTACTGTAGCCTTGTAGTATAGTTTGAAGTCAGGTAGCGTGACGCCTCCAGCTTTGTCCTTTTGACTTAGGATTGTCTTGGCAATGCGGGCTCTTTTTTGGTTCCATATGAACTTTAAAGCAGTTTTTTCCAATTCTGTGAAGAAACTCATTGGTAGCTTGATGGGGATGGCATTGAATCTATAAATAACCTTGGGCAGTATGGCCATTTTCACGATATTGATTCTTCCTATCCATGAGCATGGTATGTTCTTCCATTTGTTTGTGTCCTCTTTGATTTCACTGAGCAGTGGTTTGTAGTTCTCCTTGAAGAGGTCCTTTACATCCCTTGTAAGTTGGATTCCTAGGTATTTTATTCTCTTTGAAGCAATTGTGAATGGAAGTTCATTCCTGATTTGGCTCTCTGCTTGTCTGTTACTGGTGTATAAGAATGCTTGTGATTTTTGCACATTAATTTTGTATCCTGAGACTTTGCTGAAGTTGCTTATCAGCTTAAGGAGATTTTGGGCTGAGACAATGGGGTTTTCTAAATATACAATTACTAAACTACTTTTAAAGATAAGTTATAACTGTAAGTGCTTATTTTATAAAACAAAGTTTTATAATTATCGATCACGCTTCTACCCTAGGAAACTAAGAAGTAGTACAAATTTAACCAAAATAAGTGTAAGGAAACAAAATGAATGAAAGTAAATTATATAGAAAATGACAATATTAAAGAAAAAAACAGTGAAACATAAACTTGTTTATAAAGATCTGTAAAATTTATTAAACTCTAAATAATATTTATTATAAAAAAAGGCACAATGCCAAGTTATGAATGATACCAATATTAAGAATGAATGAATCAAGTTATGTCACTAAGATTGTGGAGAAGGAAGCCTTGAACTCTCTCCTTTCCCAACAAACATACTGGTTCCACAGCAATTCACAGATATAGTCTTGTTATGAGAAAACAGAAACCAATTTAAAGGCTCTTGTACCCCAGGAGAATGTGAAACCAGACTCACTGTAGCTAGCAGGGAGATTTATGACATCTTCTTCTAGAATCCCTACTCCCTGCATAGCACCATACAATCAGGAAGAGACCTCCTAGTGCCCAGCTTCACCCAGGAGAATGAACATGTCAGTATGTGTGTCTGGTTCCCCATATTTCCTAAGGGGCCTCCCCAGAGGATTGGCTTTTGTCTTGCCAGTCTTGGAGCTCTGATAGGTGTGGCATAGTCTAGTCACTCAGTGGAGGGTAGAGATAGCAACTTGAGTTGATAAATACAGTTGATCCTCCCTTCTGCTCAGCACAGAGAAGGGAGATGAGAAATTCCAGCTCTCAGCTTCCCTTTGAGGAGGAAAAAGTTAAACTCTTTGTCTAGCACCTCAAGTTTCTCAATGACTGTCCAAATAATTAGCAACTGTCTCACCAGTCCTGGAGCTCTGATGGGTCCAGCACAATGTAGCTAGCCAGGGAGAATGTAGATAATGGCTTGAGATAGTAGATAATCTTCATCCTTGCCACTGCTCAGCACCGAGAAAGTGGATAAAAAAATTTCAGCTCTCAGTCTTCTCTTGGGTAGGAAAGAGTTTATCAGTACATAGAGTATGCCAATTTATCTGAGGCTATCCATGAACTAGCATCTATCTCACCAGTCTTGAAGCTCAGATGAGCCACTACAGTCTAGCTTCTCAGGGAAGACTGGAGATAGAGGTTTGGGCTGGTACATGCTGTAGCTCCCCTTTTGGCTCAGCAGAGTGAGTGCACAAAAACCACAGCCACATACTTCTTCCTAGGGAGGGAAACAGATGGTAGAGTCCCCCAGAATCTCTGACAAGACATACTGATAGGGGTTTCTTCTGTACAAAGCCAGTTCATAAAGACTTGGAGAGGGGCCTGTTTTGGTAATGCACAGAAACCAGTAAAAAAAAAAAAGAGTCAAGAAAATGAAAATTAGGGAGAAATGTTCCAAAGAAAAGAACAAAATGACCTCCAAAAATAGGTCTTAATGAAAGGAAGTTATATTGTTTACTTGAAAGATAATTAAAAATAACTCATAAATATGTTCACCAAGGTTAAAAGAACAATGCATAAGCAAAGTGTGTAAGATGATATATTAAAAGAGCTAATAGAAAAAGCTGCCAATCAATAATACTATAACAATACTATATTAGGCAAACTGTCCTTCAAAAATGAATGAGAGATGAAGACTTTCCCAATCAAACAAAACCTGAGAAGTTCATCATCTCTGACCCTGCCTTTAAAATGTTATAAGGAGTTTTCACTTGAAACAGAAAAATGCTAGACAGCAACATGATAGCACAGAAAAGTATGAAACTCATTGGTAAATATAAATATATAGACAAATACTGAATATTATATTACTGTAATTATGGGAGGTAACTCACTTTTAATTCAAATGTAAACATTAAAAGACAAAAGTTGTTTAAAAAACTATAAATAAAAATATGGTAAAAGATATACAATATGAATAAATGAAAATAGTGCCAACATTAATATAAAGTATAGGGAGAAAATAAGTTAGAGTTACTGGATATAATTGAACATAAGCTGTTATCTGCTTCATATGAACCATTATAAAATATTTTACTTAAGTGCCAAGGTAACCATTAAAAAAAAACCTATAGAAGGTACACACATACATAGACACACACACACACACACACACAGAAATCAAAGCATTTCAGATACAAAAAAATCAACAAAATACAAAGAGATAGAAAGAGAGAAAAAGAGAAATGAAAGAACTACAAGACTAACATAAAACACCTCACGAAATGGCAATAGTTACTTTTTTTCCTATCAATAGTTACTTTAAAGGTAAATGGAATAAATTCCCAATAAAAAGTCATAGAGTGGATGAATGGATTTAAAAAAGACTCGACTGTGTGCTGCCTACAAGAAAAATTACTTTAGCCTTAAGGACATAAGTATGCTAAAAGGGAATGGGTGAGAAAAGACATTTTATTTAAATTGTAATGAAAATAGAGGTAGGGTGGCTATACTTAAATCAAATAAAATAGACTTTGTGCCAAAAACTGTCATAAGAGATAAGAAAGGATGTTTTACAATGATAAAAAGGTCAATCCACCAGGAAGTTCTATAAATTATAAATAGATATGTATCCAACAGCAGAGCATCTAAATATGTAAAGCAAATGCTGACAAAACTGAAGAGAGAAATAGAAAGCAACACAATAATAGCAGGAAATTTCAATATCCCGCTTTTAATAATTGACAGGACATCAAGACAAAAAAATCAATAAGGAAAAAGAGAGTGTAAATAAAACTATAGACCTATGAAACTAACAAACATATACAGAATTTTGAAAAATAAAAAATTCACAAACATATGGAAATTCATAATGCTCTTGAAGGACCAATGAGTCAAAGAAGAAATTAAAAAGAGAAATCAGAAAATATCTTGAGATAAACAAAAATTAAAATACAACAACCAAAACTTATGGGATGCAGCAAAAGTTGTACTAAGAGGGAAATTTATAGTGGTACACGCCTATATTAAAAAAATAAGAAAGATCTCAAATATACAACCAAATTCTAAATCTTATAGAACTAGAAGAAAAAAGCAAACTAAGCTCAAAGTTAGCAGAAGGAAGGAAATATAAAGATTAAAGCAGAAATTAATATTTCAGTCAAGCTAGTTGAATAAGCTCTAGAGATCTGCTCTACAACATTGTACCTACAGTTAACAATAATGTATTATACACTTAAAAATTTATTGAGAAAGTAGATTTCATGCTATATGTTCATATCACAGTAAAAAAATAAATGAAGCAAAGCAACTTGGATATAGAAACTAAAAATATTAAAATAATAAAAGGAAATGTCACTAACAACTTTGAACCAATAAAATTGATATAATAATTTAGTTGAAATAAATAAATCCTTTCAAAGACACAAATTTCCAAAACTGATATAAAAAGAAATAGAACATCTGAATCACCCTATATCATTGAAGAAATTGAATTATAATCTAGCTTCTTCTCAAAAAGAAAACGAGGCCCAGATGGTCTCACTATTAATTCTATCAAAAATCTCAGAAAGTTACAACAACTAACAAACTCTTAGAAAATAGAGAAGGAAGGAATACTTCTCAATTTATTTTGTGAGTCCAGTATTACTCTGATATTAAAACCACACAAAATCACTACAAGATATCACAGATCTTATTAATACTCCTTATTGTTACTATGCCCCTTTTTCGTAATAAAGGAAACAATGGCTTAGAGTAATTTGCCCGAGGTCACACAGCAGGTCACTGGCAAATTTGGGGCTAAAACTCAAACAGTCCACGTTATTAATTCAACCCTTCAGCCACTAAGCAGCTGCCCATATTCTACTAGGTATGATTTCTAATTCCTATCAGATTCCAAATTTGATACCCTATAAAATTACTATTTCTAAAACTATCTAGCATCTTGATGCACTTCACAGGATAATTGTTTTGATTGGGTATATAAGTGATAGGAATTCCTTAAAAAGTCAGAAATTTTACCATAAACATATATTTTATTGCAGCTATAAATACTAGCATCTCTTATTTTGGTTATAAATCTTTAAAGAAATTAAAGGATTACAACATTTTAAGAGTAAAACTTTGTCTCATTCTCCAAACTCTTAATCAATACTTGGCAAGAGTAATAGAAACTAGAGTTGGAGAAAATTTCAAGAGCAATTAGCTCATCTATTCCATTCAATAATTCCTTCAGGCAATCTGGCTAGAACATTTACAGTGGTAGTTTTTTTTATTACTATTGATTCTGAAATTTTACTAAGTCAAAATTTCAATCAAAAAGTAAAGATTATCTGAAATCTAGCAACATGAACCTTACCACATCACCTACACACATGAATAATGAGGGTGTGAAAAAAAAACTTAACTTTGTAAAATAATTGCAATTCATAATGTGTTTCTATGCATATTATGTTATTTGACACCTTGCTTTGTGAGCTAGGTATCTGTTTCCTTCAAGAAAAAACAGCAGAGACTTGACCAAGATCATATTAGAAGTAGAAGTCTCTTGCACCACAGTCATCAAGGAGCTACTTCTGAGGGAAATGACATATAAGCTGAGTCTTGCAAGATAATCAGATTTTACTAGTAAAAGAAAGTGAATTGGGGGAATAGATGATCTTAAGTACTTGGGAGAACATAGGCATTTTTGAAGAATGATCAGTATAATATTGCCTGGACAGGTCTTAAGGAGGTAATAAATGTACCTAACATATGTGATGATAAAATTGTTGTTAGCCTTCTGGGTGTGTTCACATGTAATGATTTATTAAAATGTATGATTCACCTTAAAAAGTAATGATTTTGTGGTAAGTTTTACAATTTAGACATCCCGACCCAAATTTTGCTAGCAGGGAAATTAAAAATGTGTTTGAGAAATGCAATTATAATTTTAATTATAAAGTTTTACTAAAATACAATATGGATCAGTATTGATGCTTTATGAATATGTAATCCGATGTGTCAGATTACTGTCTTTCTACTAGTCACATTTCTAACAGAAAGTATTTAAAACTGTGAAAGCTTTCAATTTCCTTATAAATGTGATCAAAGGAGAAGTATTTCAATAAAAGCAGAATTTTTATCAGTAACAAATTAAGACGAATCACGACACATTGGGTCTTCAAGCAACATAAATCAAATATTTATCTTGATTATTGAGAATCAACTGTTGTAGCCTATTTGTATAGGGAAATAAATATTAATATACACTTTGACATTAAAGGAAATTTAAAAAGTATCAGGCACAATTTCTAGTCCTAATGTGGAACATGGGCTAGTTTAGTACTGAAATCTCTCCACAATTCTCTTAGTACCTCCTAATGCTGGAGGGTACCTCTCCCCACCCAGCGCTGGGATGCAGCACTGGTCCCATACAGACCTGCCCTGACTCCAGGTCCCTCCTTTTTTTCTTTTTTAAATCAGATTTATGAATCTAGGGCCCTACCTCAAGACTCGACATTCCCCCTTTCCTACACTTTCTCTTTTTCCCTACTAGGAGAAAATGGTTAATGAGAATTGTTACACAGCCTTCACTCTCCTAAGTTATTCACCCCATCTCAAAAAAAAAAATCAGATCCTGGCTAACACGGTGAAACCCCCGTCTCTACTAAAACTACAAAAAAATTAGCCGGCCGTGGTGGCGGGCGCCTGTAGTCCCAGCTACTCAGGAGGCTGAGGCAGGAGAATGGCGTCAACCCAGGAGGCGGAGCTTGCAGTGCGCCAAGATCAAGCCACTGCACACCAGCCTGGGCAACAGAGCGAGAGTCCGTCTCAAAAAAAAAAAAAAAAAAATTAAAAATTCAGAAAATTGAATAAAATAAATGCCTTTGGCCATGAGTTCAACTTTTTGTGCAATGGACGCCTTTGGTATTCTAGTGAAGACCATGGACCTCTTCTCAGGATGAGGTTTTTAAACGTACATAATATAATTCTGAGTATGATGAGGAAGCTAGTTATATTGAAATTTTATTATTGAAATAAAAGTATAATATAATTATATATGTATTTCTTCATTAATATATTAAATGACATATCTAGTGAGAGATCTAATAAGGCCATATTTTCAAAGTAGTGATGAACATAAATGATATTTTTAAGTACAGCAATAACTTTAATGAGCTATCAGGATACCCACACTTCTTTGGGTGACAAAGTCACAAGCATTGCTTAATTTTAAACAACAAGTTTGTTGTTTATATTCAAAATTAATGAAGTGGCTAAATTCGAGGTAGATGTTAGTGAAAATGAGGATGCAATTTTTTTCCCTTATCTAAGTTCCTGGACTCCATTAATTATCTCTATGCACCCAGGTAAGAGCCCTTGTTAGCATGTTTGCGTGACATAAAAATTAGAAATTTATACATCACAACTGCTGGGAATCAGCAAAATGTCCTTTTAAAAACAGGAATTTTATAATCCGCCTTTAATCCAGGATATAAAAGTTACCTTGTCCCAAACTCTGAAAAAGTTGCTTAAATTTTCAGCCCACCTTCCTGTGAAGTACAATCATAACTATCTTGCAAGACTACAAAGAGCTTGTCACCTTGTCACCTAGTGACAGCTTCTCCTGGTGAAGCTGACGCCTGGGACTAGGAGTCCATCAGGACTTCTGGAATCTCCTTGTACTGCCTGATGTAGACCACACCTACATTTAAAACTGTCTAAGCTATGGTCTAAAGAACATTAGTTAGTTTTGTGCTCCCCTGATATAGTACCTTATTTATATTTCTCCCCTGGCACTTACCATCTATAACTTGTATATGTCCTTTGAAGTCAGCTTGTCCTTTACAATGTAAAGAAAGTTGATATGTTTGTCATTCCACATTCAGTGTGTAGTCTGATAACTCCATCACAGAAACTCCTGTGTGTTTACCTAGGGTTCAATCTCTTATGGCTACTTCTGCCCAGTCTCTGTTTTAGATGAAGTTTTAGCTTCATATGCATCCCATCCTCTTTCCTTCCTTTCAGTGCTGACTTCAGTGAGGAATTTGCTCACTTTCTTGTGATCCTGTTCTTTTGTCTACCCTTCTCAAAAAGGGATACCAACTGCACACAGAGCATTTTGTAGGTACATTGGCTGATACTTTAGGGCAATAAAGGAGTTCCATAGCTACGTGTTGCATAACCCCCTCTTCTTATCAATCTTCTCCTCATATCTCTGTTTTTCCATGCCTTAACACCCTTGGGCTCTGCTAGAAAACTCAATTCCTTTCCATGTTACAGGTGAGGAATTTAATTCTTCATCAACTAATGAGTGCAGGGTTCACTTTTGTAGAGACAAAGACTCATTAATGGCTTCTCTAGCAAAGGACCTACATTTTCCTTTACCAGCAAAGAATAGCTGGCAGATACATTTATTTATCCCTTTCTTCATCAGCTTCTGCCTAAGAAAAAAGAAGAACAGGTACATGTGGTTTTTCACTGTCATAAATCCTGCTACTCATCTCAAAAGGCAGAAAGTGGTAGGGTGAGTTTTGATTTTCAATGAAGTGTTCCTCTACTGTGCTTGCATGACAGTTGCTTGGTGGACGATCTCTGTCAATACAGTCCTAGCTCCTTGAGGACAGTCAGGGACTTTGCAACACATAAGTTCCTCTCTGCATAGAAAGGTACTTTGCACATAATGTTTCTTGAGAGGAAAATGAAGGAATGGGCAAATGGATAAATAATGAGGGAAGAATTTGTAGTATTGCATGTTCGGTGCATATATGTTTGATACATGTGGTCTGTGTCAGTGCTAGTTTGTGAGCTGGTCAAGGTCCAAGTGAATCACAGGCCAGTAATGTGGTCTGGATGAGCTCTTCAGTGTAAACACCTCCTAAGTTAATATACCTAAATGGTAAATACGTATAGAGAACTATTAGGAGAAATAACAAAGATGCATAATCATACCAAGCTCTCGTAATACAAAAGATCTAGAGTTTCCTAGTATATCAAAATGATTAGGCATATGAGATTTAAAACAAAGGAAACCCAGGTGCAAATCCTGACCTGTCACATACAAGTCATGTCAAATATGTTAAATCACTTAGCCCCATGTTTCTCATCAGTAAAATAGTTATCATTGGAAGAGGTGTTGTGAGAATTAATAGAGATGTATCAAGTCCCTTACCTTACTTAACATAGTGCTGGCTACATTACCAAAACATATAATAATAACCTTCTTATAATATTTGCCATGGCAATTGTTATTAAATCTGAATAATAACAACTAAGTTACTTGAAGATAAGAAATGTGCTGGCACTAATCTAAGATTTTCTTCAGCTTCAACTTGGAGAACTTGTTAAGTCTCCTGATAATCTTTGAAGTCAAATGAAATTTTGTAACTGACTCTCATCCCAGTTCTTCTCAGTTGTGTTCAGGAGGTACAAACTAAGCCATCTGAAACATCTGTATTTCAATGACATCGAAAGAAAAAAAGTCCACCATGTCATTAGAAAAAAAAAAAAAAAAAAAAA
>NW_016823413.1:135845-142392 GCF_001698545.2 Rhinopithecus bieti | reverse complement strand
AAAAAAAATCCCCCCATTATTAAAAAAAAAAAAAAAAAAAAAAAAAAAAAAAAAAAAAAAAAAAGTCTGATTACTCCTAATGTAATCCAATCCATGGCACATTTATACAGATTTTATTCTAAACTGTGAAAAGGAGCTGATTGTACAGTTCAGTATAACTTTTTATGCCAACCTCGGGAAAATGCATAAATCATTTCAATAAATCACACGTCTTAAAATTATATCAGAAAAATATTGAAACTTTTCAAGACTGTTAAATTAAAAAATATTGAATTCATTGAGTAGACTGTGCTTTGATAAGGTACTCGCCAAAACTGTGATATGACTTTCGACACTGCTGTGCAAATTTTAACTGGGACTCAGCCGTCTTTTCTGTCTCAGAGTTAGTGAATGCCGAACCCATAGTGATGAGTATTTGTGGTCCTGATTGAGATTTATTTGGTCTACAGCGTGCTGTGTCCACTTTGTTCTTTTGTGCTGAAGGCCATATCAACAACTGTGTGGACCTTTTAGCTCTATATAAATCCTGAACCCTGTGAGAAATAGAACTTCATCAAAGGGCAAACAGGAGCCCATGCTGTTCTCTCTCCTCATGTTTACGGGTAATCAATGTCCATTTAGTTGCGTTTTCTAATGCATGGTGTCCACCTAGTTGCGTAAAATGAAGAATATTTTGTATGTATGTTAGTAACATTTATTGAACTGTTTCTGGTTTCTGAAAGTTGGAAAGGCAATCTTTAAACATAGAAACTGAAAAAATTTGTAATTGTCAATAAATAAAATCTTTTTCATATCAGGAACACATAAAAAGCTGTATGCCTAAATAAATACAATTTAAGTGTGTCAAGTCCCCAGGAAATCTCTGTATCATAGTTGAAGTGTAGAATATATCAAACATAGGAAAGAAACTACATTGGATGGTAAATGAAAAGCACTGCAGGCAACTAGCAACTGCTCCTTGTTCACAGTATATCTGAAGGGAGAGACATCTATATTATTTCCCCTACAGAAACAAGGTTGAAACATTATTTTCTAGTCCAATAAGCATCCATACATCCAATAAATACCTGTTTGAAGAGAAAAAGTAGAGAGATCCTGAACAGGATTTGAGAGATGGATGATAGAGAACGTGGGAAGAAATTTGTCTATCCCCTAAAATAGAAGATACTGGTTATTAGTCAAAACACAAGAACAGATAATAACATTAAAAAATGAGAAGTAATGTGAGTTTACGTATCTGTTCACATGCTCTTCTATTAAATATTCACCTTAGTGTGAACAAACAGGAAATGGCAAGCGGGAACAGATGACACTGTGTATGGCCTGAACATTAACATGGGTAATCTTAGTAACCAATAGAGTTACATTTGATAATATGTAACATATTTATGAAGAAATACATAATGATACCATGGTATATCACTAAATATAAATATTTTTATAAGAACAACACATGTTAATTTCACCTGTGCCATGAATATTTTCTAAAACCAAATCTGCATTGGTTGTTGAAAGAGTTCCTATCCACCCATCCCTACATGGCCTAACAATAATGTATTTAAATATCAAAATAAGGTCCTTAGGGGCTAAGGAGTGATGAAAATTAATGCATTTTGAGGATCAACTCAGAGTTTTTTGAAAAAGGCTCAATTTCAAATATTTAATCTGTAGTCTCCTAGGTATGTCTATTTGACTTGGCAAAATGTAGTAGAATGCAGCATAGACACAGAAATCAGGTGGATTAGGTAGAGGTGAAAAGAGTCAAATAGTTTATTGATTGTTCTTTTATTTTTTCTTTCTGCTACATTCTTCATTTGCGGGTCCTCCTCCATTGCATTTCTCAATCTGTAGGACTCCAACCTTTTTAATCAATGCCTAGTTTGCATGTCTTCTCCATAGTGAGACTGTCCTTGATGAACCTCATTCCGCCCGAAATGATAATCATTTTTTTACTTTGTGGAGCCAAATAATTTTGTTCTGAACACTTATTTGAGTTATTATTTTCCCATCTTCACTTTCACAAAGTCTTTGTACACCCAATATTTAGAGTTCTCGCTGAATCAATGTTTACTGAATAGGCTGGATAAAAATCAGTGGAAGGACTTATAGCTGAGCAGCAGAAAATTTGAGCTATTCCCCATCACCATATTTATTTTCCATTCCACTCTCACTCAGCTCCCTTTTCTTCACTCTTATTCCTTTCTTCTTTTTTCATCCTTACCACCTGTCATTTTTTTCTCTGTTTTATTCTGCTTTTTATTGGAGTTTTTCCTTTTTTATGATATCTTAGAAATAAGTTTCAAATTTAGTATTAATATAACTTAGCCTTCAATATTTGGCTATTATAACAAGAGTTTTCTCTTTCTTCTTAAATTTTTAAGGAATATAGAAAATAAATGTTTAATATTTTTTCTCTATTCTCACTTTTCCTGATCAACCTCATAATTCCAAGACTTACAGTAACGTGTAACTCAGGTTATTTTAGTTTTACGTTAAGTGTAGCTAATTTTTTTCTATTTATTCATAAGTGGCCATCAGAATCTATGCACACTTTTTTTTTTTTTTTTTTTTTTTTTGAGACAGTCTCTCAGTCGCTCTGTTACCCAGGCTGGAGTGCAGCATGATCTTGGCCCACTGCAACCCCCTCCACCTCCCAGGTTCAAGTGATTCTCCTGCTCAGCCTCCCGATTAGCTTGAACCACAGGTGCATGCCACCATGCCTGATTAATTTTTGTGTTTTTAGTAGAGATGGTGTTTCACCATGTTGTCCAGGCTGGTCTCGAACTGCTGAACTCAAGTCATCTGCTCACCTCAGCTTCTCAAAATGCTGGTTTTACAGGCATGAGCCACCACACCAATTCGGATCTACATATACTCTCAGTTAATCCTGAGTAATTATCATTCCTTGTAGATGAATTGTATCCCTAAACATAAATTACCTTGAGCCATGTGTATAAGTCTGAAGATTTTAGTCCTTATGGAAGAAGAATAAATAAGTAAATGGAAGATTGTTGATTTGCATTTTTACATTAGCTCAAGATTTCAAAATTGAAATCAAGTAAAAGCATTCAAAAAACTCTAGGTTTTTTTTTTTTTTTTTTTTTTCTCATAGACTAAATGATTTGGCTCTACTCAGTTCTTACATTCAAATACATTTCAAAATAATTTTTACTTTTTTCCATTGGAAATAGATTATATTCTCCTTATTTATAACAATTATTTACATTTCAAAAGACAATATGGGGTAGTGACCTATAGTTTTCTTTTGAACCATCAATTTGCGTGTTTTGAGAAAGAGACTTTTGTTTTATGGAGGACACATTGCTCAGACACAAGCATAAGTCATATTTCTTTTCAACGCCAAATATTTTGAAAGTCACTTTTTATCACAATGTTCCAATATGATAGAAAAATGAATTATTTTCCTTATTTTATAGAAGAGCACACTAACTCCCAGAGAATAAAGTGACCCCACCAAAATCATGTAGTAGGGAATGCGATACGGAACTTTATAATTCCTAAACAAACATTTTATGATACCTCATTTCTTTTTAGCCCTTAAAAGCAATGTTAAACATATGTGAGTATAATACTCTGTTTTTTCCCTTCTAACATAGTTCCCTTTGATCCCTACCTGTGATAAAATAAGCATTAAGAAATATTATACCAGTCCAATAGAAGAGGAAAGAAAAATACACAATATATTTCTTCTTGGTAGAGTAGAGGTAAGTTTCTTCTAGTAGGATACATTGAAAAACATGAGTCACCTTGATATCCTTGCTAATGTTCAATCCAATTAATCTCAACATATGCACTTACAGAGTATTGGAGAAGGTAAAAATTGATTCCAGTACGGTTACATCTGCAACTATCTTTTAGAATGCCTTACTTTTTTGGATTGTTCAGGGTCCTTGGTTTCTGGACCCTTAGCTAGTTTAAGTAGAAAAGAATTGATTAAGCCATACTGGATGCTCACAGAATCGTTGAGCTTCAAACTCCATTGCCAGGAGCACTTCTTACCACAGAACTGGGCTGAGGAGGATTCTCCTGACCCTAATGGCACCAGAACAACTTTGATTCTGCCACAGTTGAGATTTGTAATTCAAGAAGCTGTCACATTACCTACTACCAGCCCCAGAAATACCATGCTGAACTGATTTGATTAGGAATTTGTCACTGCTGTCAACCATGCAAACAGGAGTCTCTGATTCTACTCAGACCAGCAAAGTACATTTTCCATGTTGAGCCTGTTTCTTCATATAGCTGAATTACAAATCAAATTTCAAGGAAGTTGCATCTCATTGAAGGAACCTAAAGCATTTGTCTGGGAAGGGAAATTGGGGAATACAGTTTTATTAATTTTACCTTTATTGAATGAATGCAGCATTCAATCCAGTATGTTTACATATAGAGACCTCTTAAAACGTGAAGTGAATTTTCCAAAGATTTTGGACATCTCTGAATGATAGATGATTACTACACCTTTGCAAAATATCACTCTTATTTGTAAAATCTATAGAGCAAGTCAGGAGAAAAAAATAAATCCTAACCATCCTCTAAGTTTTTTGCATGGAGATGTCTCATAGCTTATTGATTTTTAGGCAGTTTCCTGTAAAGAAGTTCTCAGGCAAGCTTTATTTTTTAACTGTAAAGTTAAAAGTGTTCATATATCTTAGTTATAGTTGTTTGGAAAGGTAAAGTAGATTTCTGAGATTATGTTCTTCAAAGAGTTAAAGTATCATTGGAATTAGTTGAAATACATCTGTTTGACAGTGACATGATTAATGAAGCCTGCTGCTCTCTGTGCTTTCAGAGTTGAACTTTCATTAGACTTAAGGTATGATTATAAACATTATTTGTTTTCTTTTAATGTAAGCTTTCTAGCTTTTGGGGTTTTTGTGGTACAACTTTTTCAAAGGATGTTATTGCCAGGTGGCTTCAATAGCTTCAAGTTTTAGGAGATATTCTTCATCAATAAAAACATACTCTTTTGCCTTGGCTAATCAATCTAACCTGTAATCTATTCTCTTTTCTACATATTTTGTTTGAGTTACATAAAGTTAAATAACCAGGCAGAGAATGTTATCATCCAGATGTTGTCAACCATAGGATCACACTAGCAAAACTACTAGCAAAACTTTGTTTCGCTAAAATTACAAAACTATACACTAGCAAAACATTGAGCAACAGAGTACATTTCCCAGCTTGCCCATTTGTACAATTTAGTCTAGTTTTGCCTTTATAATTAGATGAATAACCTTGAACAAGTCATTTAACCTTTATATGTTGTAATTTTCCACAGTGGTAAAAGGTAACATTAATAATACATGACTCTTGTTTCCCAAGAATGTTAGTAATATATAATTAGTAGCATCTGTATCTGTTCTGTGTTTCTTGCAAGAAATGTTACGGAATAAATATTAAACTGTGGTCATTTTTGAGTTGGAGAAGGTCTACTGTGTTTTGATCAATCCTGCACACTTTCCCCCTTTATTACATAACAACACTGCCTGACTTTGAGAATAGTTTCTACTCCTGCTTTACCCATGTGATTCAGAAGGGGTTTCTAAACACAGCATGTCATTCTCCTGTCCAGAGTTGTGAACATATGCTTTGGGCCAACACTGCTACCATTTTCTACTTTTCTGCATCTAGTCATTAACTCAAAAGTTTGAACATGATCGAAGCCACACCAATAAGAATCCTACTCTGAGACTGCTGCATGCTGAAAGAAGAGACACTCATTCTTTTCTCTAGGGCAATGTTTCTCAAATTTTAGAATCCTTCAGAATCACCTGGAATGTATGTTAAGACACAGACTTGGGTGAGGTGCCCCAGATCCAGAGTTTCAGAGCAGGTCTGATGAGATCCTGGGATTTACATTTCTAATAACTTTCTAGGTTGCTGTTGCCACTAGTCCAAGGACCACACTTTGAGAATTATTCCACTGTGATCACTAAGTTAGAAGGCTGAAAGCCTGAAGCCACGAGTGACTAATTCCCCTGCAATATGTATAAAGCCTGCTTATTATTATTTTCATCATCATCATTATTATTTGTTGTCTGTAATGAGGCCAAAGCTCAAAGAGTTGCAGAGAAAGACAGCAATAAAGAGGTGAGTGAGAGAGGGTATGACAATGTCAGCACTTAGGTTCTGCATCCAATTGACCCAGGCACAGGCCTGGCTCCACCTCTATTTTTTCCAGTTACATGAATCAATAACTGTCCTAGCTAGCTTACCCTAATTTGAGATAGCTTTCTGTTTTTTGAGAGCAAAAAAATTTACTTTTACCCAGTTTTCAAAAAATAAAGGAAAATTTAATTTAATAACAGTATCATTAAATGATACAAATTTCATTCAAGAAAGGTCCCAGAAAAATGCATCGCATTTGGCCTGTTTGATTCTTCAGGAAGATGATGTTCAGACATATCTATCTATCTATCTATCTATCTATCTATCTATCTATCTAAAATATTATTTAATATAAATATAAAATACTGTTTTATATATAAAACAATATATATTGTTATGATAGTATTTTATATTT
>NW_016823413.1:115270-134531 GCF_001698545.2 Rhinopithecus bieti | reverse complement strand
AAAAAAAAAAAAATTTGTTTCCAGAAAACGAAGTAGGAAGACATAGAGTAATGCTGAGAAGGTGCAGGAGAAGAATTCTGATGATCCTGCTAGGTAATTAACACAATAAGTAATGCCTTCTTTGCATGAGCTCTCAATTCCCCCATAGAGCCAAAATCAAAGTCTTTTCATCTTTTATTTCGCTCCCATTTCTAAGGATCTTTTCTTTACACTTCACTGAAAAGTCCTTCATTTCTCATTAATGCTTTAAGTACAAAGCTAGTTCTGGTGATGATATAATCTTTTCCAAGTCTAAATTAGGTTTCATACAGAGCATTACAAAGTCAAAAGGCAGAGCTCATGCTGTTCTGCTATTTTACTTAGTGTTTATATGAACGAAGAAGCATGGCATTTCAGAAGTTTGATTTTTTTTCTTTTCTTTTTTTTAAAATCAACCTTTTATAGTTGATTTAGCACTTTTAGACCAAAATAGCAGAAGTGGTCAGCTTTGATTATTTATGTCATTAGATGTTTTATTCTTGCACAAATTTCGAAAGAATACATAGTTTCATCAACATGAAATATTTATAATATTTATATATGTAGCCAAGGAATGGGCCATCCAAATTTTAGTAAGAATTGTCTGTGTATTTATTTGCATCATATTAGGCTTAAATTCGTGGTGTATTAAAACCCAATGTTTTTGTTTTCTTGGTATTTTTATTAATTATAATTATTTCATTCTACAGATATTGCTGATATTAAACTTGGCCAAACACTGGAAGCTCACCACAACCTTGCAGCAGCTCATTTACCTTGTCTATGATTAAAAATACTGGTTATTTATCAGCAAGCATATATTAAATATCTGTTGAGAACAATCACTCAATTAAGCATTACTGAGGATGCAAGTATCCTTTCTCCAGAAGATTTCAAACAACAATGCTAATATACACACACACATGTATTTGTGTGTGTATGTGTGTATAGATATACACATGTCCATATCTACATACACATATGCACACAAATACATACATATAATGTATGTTTTCATATTTTTATAAAATGATTTAATTTCTATTTTAATTGTCCATTCAGTATTATAAGCAAAAAAATATGATCTTAGATAATTCTTGGTTAAACATTGCCATTTCTATTTCAAAATGAGTTAACTGAAGTTTTATTTCTTCCCTGATTGCATTCTAGGAGGCAGCTAATTCCTTGGACTTATTTAGCATTCACTGGATCCTAGCAGGGCAGGGGGAGCTCATTATCTATACCCACTCATACTGGCATCTGTGAACATGATGCTACTTCTCCTGTCTGGTTTAGGGCAGAACCATCCTTAATCCATTGCAATTGTCAATCTCTAGTCTATTTTACTTTGTCAAATTCATTCAAGCTTAGAGGCCACTCTTACCGTTTATTTGTCTGTGTTTGGTAAATAGCAGCCTTTCAACCTCTTATGTCACTTTAGGACTGTGGAAAACTTGAAATCATATCAACTTAGCATGTCCAAATGTGATCTCTTAGTTTCATACTTATTACCTGCTTTTCCTTATTCTTCTCCATCTCCATAAATGACAGCATCATCAGCCTATTTCATCAAGGAAAAACCTAAAATCTTTCTTATTTATGTCCCCGTTCTTCCTAGTTTCTTCATCGCTCCTTCCTTAGTTACTGCGCTGATCTGAGTCCATTACCTCTTATTTAGACTAATGAAATAGCTTGCATACTGGTTTTTGCCTTCTCTTTAGTCCCCTAGAACCTATTTTCCACATAGCAGTCACTAAGATAATAGTTGTTCAATGGCTTCTCATTGCCTGAGAATAAAAGCCAAGTTCCTCACCATGGCCTTTATGGTTGGCATGGACCTGTCCTCTGCCACTTCTCTAAACTTACCTTAGTCCTTTCCTCCTCCCACCCCATGACACCCTACGTCACCCCATTGTGCTCCTTAGTAGTCTCTCATTTCTTTTAGGATAAAGGCAAAACTCCTTAACACAGTCGATACAGCCCTCTACAATCGGTCCATTGCCCACATTTCTAGCCCCCTCCCTGCCACTCCCTCTCACTCACTTATGAATGAATCTGTATTTGATTTCTTTCAGATAACTCCTCCAGCCAGACCTCCTGAAAACGTTATTAATTGCTCACTATGCCTTGCTTTCTCTGGCCTACTCCTACTTTTCTTTCAGGTATCAATCTAAGCATTCTTCCTGAAAGGGCCTTCACCAACCCTCTGAACCATACCAATTCCTCCTGCTACCGCTACGTGTAGTCCTGTGAACTTCTTCCATCACAATATCCCTAAAAATTTATTATAATTATTTGTTTAATGTCTATTTTCTCATGCCAGACCAAAAGCTACATAAGAGTAGGGCCGAATTCTGAGTTTTCATCCAAAATATCCCCAGTACCTAGCAGAGAATGTAACACAGAACAGGCCCTTGATAAATTCCAACTTCAGTAAAATTCCAGACGTACACATGAAAAAGATTTCTACCTCCAAAGTTCCAAAAAAGACTGTGTGTGAGCATGGGCACACAGATGTATGCACATGTGTGCACATGCATATGTGTGTTCTCACCATAAAAGATACTGAATTATTAAAACCATTGGCAGCAAATTAAAGCTCAGTCCCTCTTGCTCACTGCAACAAGCCTGAGAATCCTGGAAGACAGGCACTCCCATTGCCATCTCCTAAAATAAGATCATAAATAATTACTTCCAGATTTTGTCTGGCAATTGGGAACCCTCATTCTCTACCCCACCTCCCTGCCACTGGCATTCCTTAGTGAATTACTTAAAAACCAGAGGAAAGTAGATCTCTCTCTCTTTAGAGACCTCTATGTACACAGTATTCATGGGTCCTAGATCTTCCAGAGCAGTCGTAATGTCAACTAGAACAACTTCCTATCTCCCTAAGTACATTTGTACATATCCAACCAGGCATCCTGATGGTTGGTTCAGAAAATGTGGACGCTGGCCTCACACAGGATGACTTGGAGGGCGAACTGCTTGCTCTTAAGCCACCTACAGGATATGATTGTAGGGAGTGAGCGAACAGATTCTAAGACTTATTTGAAACATCTTGTTCTCTTCCTTCTGCCTTCACTGCATTTACCATCATGCTAGGATGAGGAGAAAAGTCCAAGGTTAGTAAAGGAGCTATTTACTCCTTTACTGTTTAAATTATATTGTATTTAGCTGCAGGAATGCCTCCTAAATTAAGCGAGAGACTGTATGAACAGCTCTTAACATACCGGTCAGTATACAGCAAAAGTTCAGTAAATGTTAGTATGATTAATATAATAATTTAACTGCATATGAATAAATAAAGGCATAGAAGTTTAGCAACTTCCATAAGGTTTCAAAGCTACTGTATCTGGTAATTTAGTATTCATAAAGAAGATTGTAGCCCAGTTTTATGTGTTTCACAAGTGTCTTTCACCACTGCATTAAAGTAGGAAAAATGTTCTTATTACTTCAACTATGTCATCATCTTAAGCATTAATCATTTTAAGCATATAATCTTTTTAAGCATTGTTTGTATGTATGTCAACATATAAAATATTCTATCAAATAATAAAAATGAGATCTTGTCTACCTGTGGAACTATTTCAAATCTAAACTAATAGCAGACTGGACACAGTGAGTGACCCGTCATTTAAAACATCGCTTGTATGAGTAAACTAGCCCCTGAAGTAGCCTATTGTGAATTTTTCAGTTTCAAATAGATATCAGAGACCTAAACAAATAAAATATGCTTCTTGCAACACAAAGTACATCAGTGTAGTTAGGTAATCAAATCACATAGTTTGCATTTATACTATTAAATTATTTCTACATTGTACTTGGAAACTTACTGAGCAGAGATGATCTGAGAGAGTACATGAGAAATCAAATATAACTAGAACTGACACAACTTTTCTCCAGGCTTAGCTATTCAGAAAATATGCTTTCTTTTATTAAAAATTGAGTAATGACAATTATAAAGAGCTACAGGAAGCAATGATTATACTGAGGAGATCATTTAGAGAGCAACCTACATGAATGTCTAGACTAGAAAATAAGAAAAGCTAAGGATTAATGAACCAAGAGTCCAACATATGAAGCTTGAAAAAATTATCAGAATAGATTCTAAGGAATTTGAAAGATGATAAAAATAAGTCATTAATTAAACTGAAAACAAAGATACAATAGAGAGTATCAATAAAACTAAAACCTATTTCATTGAAAAGAAAAATGAATGGACAAATCTCCAATGAGCTTGTTCAGAAATTAAGAAAAAGAAGGAGAATTCCCAAATTAAAGAATAAATAACATTAGAAGTAAGGGCGAGAAACAAATTTAGATCCAGCAAGATTAAAACAATATTAATAATACTATGATATAATTATGTACAATATATGATCTTAATATATTCTAATAATATGAAAACTTACATGAAATGGGCAAATTTATATATCTAATATATATATTTACGTGTGTGTAAATATGTGTGTATATACATATATGTGTGTGTATATATATATGCCTTCTCACTAAAGAAGAAAAGATGGCCCGGCAAGCCTTATGTAAAGATATTCAATAAGGAATTTAAGATTTTTACTTTCAGGAAACACCATGTTTTGGTGGTTTAATGGGCTATTGAGTATGCTATCAATAAACAAATTATTATGACCTTACATAATCTCTCCAAAATAATTAAACAAAAGAGATAAAATTCCCCCAGCTCCTTCAAATAATCTTACTATCAAAATCTGGCAAGGAAAGGATAAAGAAAAAAAATCTTTAGGAACAACGTGTAGCGTAACTATTTGACTCAAGAAAAACTCACTTGCCAAAATTGAACACCCATTAATCAATTTTTTTTTTTTTTTTTTTTTTTTTTTTCAGACGGAGTCTCACTCTGTTGCCCAGGCTGGAGTGCAGCGGCACCATCTCGGCTCACTGCATGCTCTGCCTCCCGGGTTCACGCCATTCTCCTGCCTCAGCCTCCTGAGTAGCTGGGACTACAGGCGCCCGCCACCACGCCCGGCTAATTTTTTTTGTAGTTTTAGTAGAAATGGGGTTTCACCGTGTTAGCCAAGATCTCCTGCCTTAGTGATCCGTCCGCCTTGGCCTCCAAAAGTGCTGGGATTACAGGAGTAAGCCACCGCGCCCCGCCCCCATTAATTATTTTTAAAAAGAAGAAGAAAAAAGTCCCTAGCCATGGGATGACTGGTCTTGTCTCTTAACAATTAATGTCATTTTAAAAAGGTGGCCTAAAGTGATATAACTATCAGTGAAATGTATCATTCTGGTTTTGATCTGAGTTTGGATAAAGCAACTAGAAGAGAGAGCTTGAAATGTTCTCCGTAGGTAGAAATGATAAATGTTCAAGGAAGTTGATACTCTAAATAACCTGACTTGATCATTACACGTTCTATGCATGTAAGAAAATATCACGTGTACTCTATATGTACAAATATTATACACCAACAAGAAAGGAATAGTTAAAAATTAAAGAATAAAGAAGACAGGGAGATTTAAATATGAAGTAAGTATAAGATAGAAGACTATTGATATAAGATAGGGATTATTAAGTAAAAAATAACAGATTTCAAAAATGTGCAATAAGATCTTCCAAAATAGTGCTTGATTTCTTGTCTCTGTCTCTTTCTGTCTCATTTTGTGTCTCCCCACTAAAAGCATAATAAAATATCATTTTATACCTGAGAGAAGGGAAAACATTGAGAGATTGGGAAATATCCATTGTTAGAATGAGAATTAATTGGAACAAATATATTACTGGTACCCATACAAATTCGTTAGCAATTAGTCATTATTTTGCAAAATTCAACATCTAGATATGGTATAACACAACAATTTTATTATATGCATATATATTATACATATTAATATATATGTATATATGTCATGCAGTAATGATTGTTAAATGTTATCATGCATCAAAATCACTCAGAGGGCTTATTAAAGTTTTCTGTACCCCTTCCCAGAGATTTTTATTTATTAGTTCAGGTTGGGACCCATGAATTTGGTTTCTGACAGCTCATGGGTGGTTGGCATCAATGCTTCTGATCCCAGAAACATACTTGTAGAACCACCACACTCAAGAAACGTATTCATTTGCCAAGAGATACACATGAATGTTCATAACAGCTTTGTTCATAATAGAAAATAAATCTAGCAGCAAGCTAAATGTTCCCTGACATGGAATACCATAACAAATAAACCATAGTTATATGCAATGACAAGGGTAAATCTTGGACAGTTAAAGAATATTATATGCAGAATGACTGCAATTTTGAAGAACTAAAACCAAGTAAAATTAAACAATAGATTGTTTAGGTACTATAAATATATAATAAATCTACTTAAAATGATAAGCAAAAATTTTGGATGGTGTTTCTCTCTGTAACTGAAGCAAAGCAATGGAATAGGTAAAGAGAACCCAGGTAGGTAAAACTGTATCTATAGTGTTTTATCTTTTATTTGCCAAGTGTTCCTTTTATTATTATGCTTCATTAGGCATGCATTTGTTAAAAATATTCTATTATATACAATAGAATAAAATCATTTTAGAAGATTGCTACAGAAGATACTATGAAATACTAAATATTGGCCAGTATGAGGCTCTCTCAATCAGTCACTAATACAATAAGACAAGCTTTTACAGATAAAGTGAATTTTCCTTTTAAACCACTTTGTTGAGGTATGATTGACATACACAAAGCTGTACATATATAATGTATGCAACTTGGTAAGTTTGGAGATAAGTATATACCCCTAAAATCATCACCATAAACTTATCCATCACCTCCAAAATTTTCTCCTGCCCTCTTATTTAATGGGCAGGAACATTGGACCCAGTGGAAATGATTATCCATGGAACTATAGCTGACTTACCTATCTGCTATGGCTCAACAAAAGCTGGCAAGTCAGGGATCATTACTCACAATAGCCTGTGTTGAACAAAGACTGAAACCTTGAGGTAACTTATTTACATAAATGAGTCCTGGGACAAAGTGGAAAATGTTCTCTCTCATACTTTCATGGCATTAACATGGCAGAGCATTTGACTTTATAAACCAGTGCCCTGTCACAAGAAATTTCAAACGGGCTCAGATCTAAGTTATAGCCAGCCTAAGGTTACATTCTGATAGTGACACCAAAGGTGATTTACAGATAAGGATAAATGCACACTGCTATATTAAAACTCAGAGTACTCCGGCTTCTCTCTAAAAGCTCATTATGTAACTTTCTATTTAAAACTATATCTAGGCCAGTATCTCCCAAAATGCGTTTTATGAAAGAGTAGTTTGTGAGTTAAGAGAGGGCAGAGATTGTCTGCCTTGGGGGTCTCCTGTTATATTTCAAATACCTAGCACAGTAACTAACACCCTGCAGGCATATAATAATATTGACTAGATAGTGTGTGATGTTATGGGAATTTTTAGGAGAAAAGAGTCTGCAGTCATATGTGGAGCCATTGTGTATAATTGAACATGGTGACCACCACAAAGGATGCATGGTTGATGTGAGTGAGGACTGAAATCCAGCCGTGCTAGACTTGCCGAATTTCCCAACAGCCTACCTGTGAACTGTGCATCTTTCAAGTAGAGAATACAATACAACATGTATAGCTTAAATTCAATATAACTAGACATTTTTCCCCTTATGATCTCAGAAGACAAGTGTATTAGTCTGTTTTCATACTGCTTATAAAGAACTGCCAGGGACTGGGTAATTTATAAAGGAAAGAGATTTAATTGACTCACAGTTCCATATGGCTGGGGAGGCCTCAGGAAACTTGAAATCATGGCAGAAGGTGAAGGAAAAGCAAGGCACCTTCCTCACAAGATGGCAAGAAGGAGAGGTGCCAAGCAAAGTGGGGAGAGCTCCCTATAAAACCATCAGATCTCATGAGAACTTACTATAAAATAGCATGGGGGAAACCACCTCCATGATTCAGCTACCTCCACCTGGTCTCACCCTTGACACATGGGAGTTATGGGGATTAAAATTCAAGATGCGACTTGGGTGGGGACACAGAGTCTAATCATATCAACAAGTCTTTCACGGAATAACCTGGGAAGCATGGAGCTAAACTGCTTGCCAGAGGGTGGAGGTTATACAGAGGAGATGTATAGAGAGGCGAGAGTTTTTGCCATTTTTTTCTAACTAATGGGGCTCTTACTGGTGATGTTTTTGAGGAGAAATCTCACTCTATTGAATTTACCTATCAATTACTTTCTAAACATTTCTATCACATATAATATCAAAATAATCACAATAGTATTCTTGGCTAGAAATGGAGAAGCCTTTTCCCTTCATTCAATCTTCCATTCTTGACAGTGTTGGGCTGGTACTTTTTTCCTTTCTCATTGACGTCTCTGGGAAAGAAATGTCTGTGTGTTCTTTAGAAGTTTCCTTTCTGATATGGTGACACCTGAGGTATTAATGCTCTTCTCTCTTGACACATTTCATAAAATGATCGTTTGTGAGATACTACTCTCTTTTCCTTCCCTTTTTTCCCTTTGAAATTAAATCAACTTCCACCCAAAGAAAAATAAATGTCCTGAGATGAGATTATCAGAATTGTTTTGATAGGCAATTGATGTAGGAGTTAAGAAGAAATTACTTAGGCACATAGTGAGGATATGGAAGTCCTCAGTAAGGTTTTCCTTTAAATGAAAAGCAGCCCCAAATCATTTTCCTTTCCAACAAAGAGCAGCCTATAAAATCGAGCTGCAGACATAGATGTTGTGCCAATCATGTTCAAAATGGCGGCTCCATCTTTCCCTCTTATCAGCCATGTGTACGCACCTGTAATCCCAGCTACTCAGGAGACTGAGGCAGGAGAATCACTTGAACCCAGGAGAGGCAGGTTGCAGTGAGCCAAGATTGCACCATTGCACTCCAGCCTGGGAGACAGAGCAAGACTCTGTCTGAAAAAAAAAAAAAAAAATTAGGATGGGGTGGCCAACCTTCCCCACATGCTATGTAAACATTACACCTGATCAAACCAATTTGTGGGCCCTATGTAAATCAGACACCGCCTCCTCAAGCCTGACTGTAAAATCTAGTGAAAAACTCTGCCACCTGCTGACTTTTTCCCTTTCGGAAGCCACCGTCTCTCACCAGAGAGAGCGCTGTTCTCCTTTCTCTTTTTTCTGCCTGGTAAACCTCTGCTTTTAAACTTCTCATATGTGTGTCTATGTCCTAAGTTTTCTTGGTGCGAGACAACAAACCCCAGGTATTTACCCCAGAC
Organism: Rhinopithecus bieti; assembly: GCF_001698545.2. NCBI lineage: Eukaryota > Metazoa > Chordata > Mammalia > Primates > Cercopithecidae > Rhinopithecus > Rhinopithecus bieti. Next base: position 125,269 of record NW_016823413.1, on the reverse strand, counting down.
AACGTAGCCACTTCACAACGATAGTAAACTTCAGACAGATCTCTATGAACTATTGTGAAGAAAGTGGAAAAATACCTTTTCTTGCATAGATTGATATATTATCTATAAGTCAAGAGAGATTAACCAAACGAGATGTGTAATAGCAAGCATTATAGTACTTAAGACATACGCATTAACTAAGGGGCCAAGTCCATAAACTATTATTTATAAAGCAACTTTTGACATAATATTCTTTTTTGTAATCTTTAATTTCCAATATCTACATGAGATGAGTCAAAAATTCATTTTCTACATTTACCCTTTACTTTATACCTCACCCTTATCCTATTCTCCCGTGTATCTGGTAAAGGGTTGGGGTTGACCCTGACAGCTCAATTTTAGAACCTCTGATACCAGTTGTCTTTCAGCTGAGTCAGCCGGTGGGAAGTATTGATGAGCATTTGGATGGCATGAGAGAGGGGGAGGCCACAATGTTTCTCCAATTTCCTCTCAGCTTCAGCTGGCAAATTTGGCAGCGCCATGTCTTTTCATGGCTCCAGTTTGCGTCAGTCATGCTTACAGCTACTGGTGGGATAACACCAGCCCCTAGATTCCAGTTACAGACCTTTGAATTTGCTTTGTCCCTCAGTCTAGAGGTGATGGCAGCTTTCTACTGTTGCTCAGCTCTGGGTTGGCTCACCATTCCCCATTGCCCCCCAGATTTCCCACTGCCTAGGTAAGCAATTTCTTTCACTACATTCCTTCTGTTCAAAACACTTACAGAGGTTTCCGTTTTAATGATTGAACCGCAACTAATAAACTTTATTCCATTTTATGTATTTTAAGATAATTTTGATTATTCATTTTAAAAAAACTGGGGAAGCTTATCTGTTATTTAGAATAAAATGAGATCATACAAACTTCATGAAGTAGAGGAGGCCATACACCCTTATCTTCAAGGTTTTTCATACTTCAGTTTGTGGGAGGAAACCATCTAGGCATCAGTTAAATTAATTCTGCAAATGTTTACTCAATCCCTAGGGTGGGGCAAGGAATATACTAATCATTAGTTTCTGAAAGTTGACTCAGAGCCCTTGAATAATAAGTAAAACTAAACAAGCTCTTTAAAGTTGTAAAAATGATAACACTATTCAAGGGAAGACACTGATTCAACAAACCTCAATAATAATATTTTCCCTATTTCATTGATACACTTCTGTCCCAACTAGTTTCTTTATCTTCTTTAGGTCTGTAATTGCTAGATGAACACACTGTGTGCTTTCCTATGGGTCTTACTACTATGGTATTTTCTTTTTCTTTTTTCTTTCCCTTTGAATTTAATTTCCTCACCATTTGGTATCATTAGAAAGTCAGGACTTTTTGAAACAGCAGAACCTAAGCTCACAAACCACAAAGTGAAAAATTAATTCCAATATCTATCATCCATTTGCACAACAAAGGTAAAAGGGCATCAACGTAATCCCGTGTTTTTTATAGGCATGTTAGTCATCTGGCATTTTAGTGCATTAGAATTTATTACTTCAGCAGTCTTCAGCATTAAAAGCATTTTAAAAGTATTTTAACATCCACTGTAGACACTGTTGGTGCCCTGCCCATATTACCTCACCTGTACCATTTCAGTGGACATCAAACTACCAGAACCTGCCTTTCTTTGCTTGTGAGTTTTTTCTGACGTTGGAACCTGTTATTCCCCCTCTTTTGCCAGACTAGAAAGAACAAGAAATCCATGGACCCCAGGAACAGTCCTCAACCAAAGAACACTTCTTTCTTCAGGTGTTATGGATCTGAAGAACATAGAAAGAGTCCTCAGTGGGATAAGAACTAGGTCAATATACCCTTGACTGTCCACCATGGCTAGCCCATATCATTCCTCACTGCTTTCTCAGTGTTCTCTTCATGGCCTAAACAAATTGTTCATGCTCAAAACTTTGTCTTATGGGCTGCTTCTAGAGGACCCCAAACAGAGAAAAAAATAAATTATTTCTCAACTCTTTGGGGAAATGTCAGCCAACCCCAACAAGGTGACTCACCTTCATGCATATTTTCTAGGGGAGAACCAAGTGACTAAATGCTGCTTCTGATAAAGCTACAGTGATTAATGAAGAAGTCAACAATTGCAATAACACTTCACCTTTCTGTGCTCCGTTCCCTCACATTTTCATCATGTCTAGCTTCTCTAATCAGGGTATCTTTGGACACAATAACAGAATAAATATCCCAATGATCAAAATTAAGACTATAGTGACCAGAAATTCAGGCCATGGAGAGCTCACCCTTATAATTATAATCAATTGTGTTCGCTTACTGATCAGCTTTGCTTCTGCGTTTATTAGTTTTCCATTTAAGATGTCAGTGAGTTATTAAAAGATTATCTCCTTTCTCAACCATTGCTATGATGCTATTTTTGTTTCTCTGACTATACAGAACTAAAAATTACATGCAAATGAGTGCCAATTTAGCTTACTTTTTAGGATTTCAAGCAGTGAACTGTGATAAAAGTATATTCATGATAAAAGTGTATACACATTTTTTCTGAATCATGGCATCATGTTGCTGTTTTGGGGTGGTAAATCTTTTGTTATCTTTCCAAATACTGTTTTGCAGCTGATTTTAATAGACTTTACATAAAATATACCAGCTTCCAAAAACAGGGCTGTGTGTATGTCAGAACTGTACTTCTATTGTTAGCCTCCAAGCTTTTCCATTACTTAACATCTCCACCTCACAGGCCATTGCACAGTACAGCAGAGAATAGTTATCTCCTGTGGAGAGTTGCTTTTCATTTTGTGAACAGATTACAAGGTAGGTTTAGGCAAATGAGAGGAAACAAAATGTTAAGTTATTGAGATAAACAACTTATAATCTATCTCCACTGCTTAAACAAAACATAAGCAAGGCTTGAACTAAGAAAGTGTTATTTGGATGAAAAGAAAGTTATAAAGATGGCAAATTGCTGAAATTCTAATTTGCTTTTTGTTGTCTAAGATCCTCATTGATCAAAGAGAGAAACCGCACCATTTCTACAAATGAGTGCTAAAAACTGTTAAGACATATGCCATCACACTGTTTGTGAACAATTAAAGGCAAAAGGGACGCCATCATGACAGAAAAATGAGGCAACCTGGCAACTTTAAAGGCACTTAGTCACTCTGCTGTCCTTTATTGGTGTTTTTTATGCTCAGTAATATGAAGGAAGCAGAAGCATAGACCGGGGGGGAAATAAGAAAATAGATAGATTATGTTAACACGGTGAAGAGACAAAGATTCCACTGTCACCAAGAATGTCATATTGTTAAACTTCAATTTAGGGGGTTACTTAAAGGCATGGCCTTATGGAAATTTAATGATACGTTATGGTTCATCGGAACTTGTCAGTTGGCCCCAAGCTGCGATAATCAACTTTTCAATGTCAGACTCATTTACTCCTCGAAGAATTCTGAAATAGCCATTCTCTCCCCATGACTTTCCCCAGGAATTGGCAGCAATCTGCAGAAAAACAAACAAAATGTTGAGAAACATATTTAGGTATTTAAAAAAAAAAAGCCATAAGAAACTCATTTGTCACTTTAAATGTCTTTGATTTATCATAGACTATAATTATCAAGAACCTACATATTTTTAAATAATGGTTATATTATGTATCAGTTACACTAATATGCAGGCATGTTGGCAATAGCCAGAATTGATATGACTCTTCTGAGCTTCCCAGAGTACTAAGGTAACATATGCATGAGCTTTTGAAATGCCACATCAGAAGATGTCATGCAAGCTGCAGTTATGGAGTGTCTACTATGTGAACAACAGCCTGTGCTAGGTGCTGGAAGACCAAAGATAAATAACACATTAACTTATGTTCAGGAAGTTTCTAATCTAATGAAGAATGACCAACATAAGGCAAGTGCTAAGGTGGAAATAGGTACAGGGTATTTTTGAGGTCAGAGAAAGGGCATCTCATTTACTTGGATGGTTCAGGGAAGACACTGTTGAAGCAGTGTCACATGGGATGCATATTAAAGCCTGAAAATAAATTCACCAGATATAAAAGGAGGAAGGGAGATCCAAGTAAAGGGAAACAGTAAAAGCATAAACACCAAAGCATGAAATAGCATGAAGTAGTGAAATGAGGCAATAAAATTGTTATAATTAGATCATGAGACAGAAGCAGAATGGTAGGTTATGAGGCTGGAAGGGGAGGAAAGAACATCCATAATGAGACAATAATGGGAAAGACGATGACAAGCCATTGAGTTGATTCCAGCAGGAAAGAGAGGTGGGCAAATTCATGCTGTGATTACATTATCCTATATGATATGAAGTGGATAGATTTAAGACGGTAGAGACAAGAGGCAGAGTGACTAGCTAGTAGACTCCTGTAATAATTCAACTGGATAAGAGAAAATAAAATACTTGAGAAATCTTCAGAAAGTAAAATCAACAGGAATTAGATTTGTTTTTAAATTCCTCTTTCTAAAATGCAAAATGGTTGGATGGTTGGAGTAAGTCCAAAATGACTCCTGGTTTAAAAGTTTGAATGAGTAAGTGTGTGATGGATCTAAAATATCAATGGAGTACATGGAAAATATCATAAAGACCAAAGGACACACAGAAGGGAGTTAGTTCCACAACCAAATGCAGCAGAAAAGCCCAGTAAATTAGCAGCTTCATCTCAACAGCTCTCACATTCACCTCCCATTCACCTTACACTGACTAAGAAAATATTCTCAAGGCATAAGGTGTCGAATTGAGCTTTCACTGTTTTCTACAATGTAAGAGAGGGGCAGATTGACTCAGCATCAGAAATTGTCATGACATCAACCTTAAGAAATAGTCAATTTTTAATCAGCATTTCTTTTTAAGATTTGGCTCTTTGCCTCCTTAATCAACCCTGACAGTTTAAAGGAGCACTCTCAAAACTATGTCTAAAATTATAAATTCAATTTATTAATTCAAAGATGAAATGGACTTTGAATAGCTGAGACAGAAACAGCACCAATGTGCATGAGAGTTCTAGCACTAGTGAAATACACTAAATGCCAATTTTCATATTTTTAGTCAGTTCATATATCTATATCTATATATCAAATAAAATTAGTCACAACCTAACAAATGGCTAGGAATAGTAATATTTGCAAATTCTTGCAAATATGATATATATCACTGTGCCCATTCTCACTGGAATGTCTGAAGATTATTACTATCCAAAATTTCATAATTACATTCTTGGTAAATATGGGAAAGGTATATAAAGATTGTATAAGCAAATATGAATTTATGTGCTAATGAGAGCCAACCATAGGTTTGCATCTTCCTACTCTCATTTCTTCTATTTCAGCATTTATTTTGTTTGTTTCTTCCAAATGCCTACATTTGTTTGTATTTCATTATAAAGGAAATGATGGCAATGCAGGGGAGAAAATTTCTAAAGATTTAACTTTTTATCTTTTGTATTGAGATACATGATTACAGTCACATGTGTAAAGTGTATTAATCTTAAGTATACAATTTAGTAAATTAATACATGTGTTGATGAAGTTTATATTCATGTAATCTCCTCTTAGATTAAGATATTAACCATTTATAGCACCCCAGAAGGTCCACCATGTTGCCTTCCTGTCAACATCCATCCACCCTCCCCTCCCCATCAGGTTTTCCTATAATTGATCTTTACAACAATGGAATAATGCAAAATATATTGAGGTTGACTTTTTTTTTTAGCTCAAAATAATGTTTCTGGGATTCATCTATGTTTGGCATATGTAAGAAATTAATTCATCTTATTACTGTTTACTTTCATTGTGTGACTATACCACAGTTTATTCACTCTCCTGGTGATAAACATGATGAACATAAGTAGCTGCTCCATTTACACATGTATCAGTAGTGTAAGATTCTATTTATTCCAAATCCTCATCTATGCTGGATATTATCAATCCTTTTAATTTTAGCTCACTTAGTGTACATGAAGTGATATTTCATTGTGGTCTTAATTTGCATTTCCTTGATAATTAGTAACATTGACCACCTTTTCACATGGCTGTTCAGGCCATTTGGATATCCCCTTTATCTAAAGTTTCTGTTTAAGAGTTTTGTTTTATTGAGTTACCTTGGTCTTCCTATGTATTTGTAAGAATGTCTATGTATTGTATATGTGAGGACTTATCAGATATCTTTCCAGATACATAGATAGTTATAGATACATTTTTCTTTTTCTTATAATACTGTCTTTTAAATAGTTGTTCTTATTTTAATATAGTCTGATAATTTATTCTTAAAAAGTTGATTTTGTGCCCTATTTAAGAAATCGTTTTCTAATAGATATCACAAAGCATATTTGTCTATGTTTTCTTTGAGAAACTTTCTTGTTTTGCAATGACATTTAGGTCTCTGCTCCATCTCAAATTGTTTTTGTCTGTATTTAGTAACGAAGGGATCTAGGTTTTGTTTTTTTTTTTTTTTCATATGTATATAAAGTTTCTGTGACCTATGCATTGCCAAACCATGGCTCGTGAACCAAATATGGCTCACAGAGCCCCTTAAAAGTGGATTTAGAAGTCAGAAATTTTGTTTTCCCTAATGGTCTTGAAGATGTAAGGTACTCTGTTGACAGAGGATCTGTAAAACTCTCTGTGAGGGAGCCACATGGATGGAACTTCAGGCATCCTCTAAGATCTGAGAATATCCTCAGTCAGCAAGAAAACGGGGACTTGGACCTACAACCAAAAAAACAAATCTACCAACAACCACGTGACCCTAGAAGAGGGTCATAAGCTCCAGAAAGGAACACAACTCAGACAACACTTTGATGGCATCCTTGTGAGATCATGAGCAGAGGATCCAGCTGGGTTCGCTAGATTTCTGACCCACAGAAACGCTGCGATAATAAATGTATGTTGTTTCAATCTGCTAAATCTGTGATAGTTTGTTACACATTAATAGAACAGTTAAGTGCTGAATGTTATTAATGCATTTTCTGCACCAATTAAGATATTCAAGCTGGGTTCGGTGGCTCACGTCTGTAATCCCAGCACTTTTGGAGGCAGAGGTGGGTGGATCACCGGAAGTCAGGAGTTTAAGACCACCCTGGACAACATGGTGAAACCAGTCCCTAACAAAAAATACAAAAATTAGCCAGGTGTGGTGTTTTTTTCTCCTTAACTCTCATAATTTGATGAACTATATTGGTTGATTTTAGTACTTGAAACCAACTTTGCATTCCTAATCTAAGTTTCACTTATGGAGTGTTATCCCTTTTATATATTTCTTAATTGTAATATTTTGTTTGGAATTTTATGCTCATGAGAGATATTAGCCTACAATTTTTCTTTTTTGTCTCATCTTAAACAAGTTTTGGTATTGGTGTTACTGCTTCATAAAATAAGTTTGGAAGTAACTGTTCCTTATTTCCTATTCCCTGAAAGGATTTGTTTTAAAATTCGTTTCATTTATTCCTTAAATATTTGGAAAAATTCACCAGTGAAGCCTTTTGAGCCTGAGTTCCTCTGTGAGAATAATTTAAATAGGCTCAATTATTTTTCAAATTGTTCCACAACTGTTTAGGATACTTTCATACTGTGTGGGTTTTTGATAAGTTTTGTTTTCCGATAAATTTATCAATTTCATCTATATTTTCAATTGTATTGGTATAACTTTTTAATAATATCCTCTTATTACCTACTTAATATCTATTGAATCTGCAGCAACGTTCTCTTTTTTCATTTCTATGGTAATTTGTCTCTCCTCATTTCTTTTTCAGTCTTCCTAGACATTTAATCTTTCTCTGCAAAGAATCAACTCTGTTTTGTTGATTTTCATATATTATAATACGTCTGTTTTCTTTTACTTTTTTTGTGCTCTTCTGTTTATTATTTCTTTCATTTTATCATTGGTTTAAATTTTTCAGCTTATTGAATTATTCTTTTCAACCTTTTAAAAAATACGTGCATCAATTTCAAACTTTATTCTTTTTCAATGCATGCATTTTCTATTACATTCAGTACTGCTTTAGCTAAATAACAAAAGTTTCATCGTGGTATATTCTGTACAATTTCAATTTTTAAAATTTATTGAAAGTGCGCTATGGACCAGTATGTGGTCAATATTGCCAAATAATTTCATATGTACTTAAAGAGAATGTATATTCATCAATATTTATATGTAATAATCTATGAATTTCAATGACATAAAGATGGCTAATAGTTTTTTTCAATCTTTCATACCTTTACTTATTTTTAGCTGCTATTTCTATGAGATACTGAGACGTGTTTAAATATTTGCCTACTTTTTTTTCTGTAACTTTTGGTGTATGTTTTTTTGGAACTGTGTTATTTGAGCTTTTGTTTGTCTAAAAATGTCTTAATTTTGTATTTATTTTGAAGAAAAATGTCACCATGTATAAAATTCCATGTTGGCACGTTATCTTCATCATCATTATCAATATTATTATTTTATCCAGCACTTTAACAATGTCATTTTGTAGTCTTCTACTTTCCTTTTATATTGTTGTTGTTGAAATGCCAGCTGTCAGTCAGTGCTGCTTTTTTTGAGAGTAATGTCTCATTTTAAATAGTGACTGTTTTTAAATTTATGGTTTTTTATCTTCAACTGTTTGATCATGAAATGTTGGAGTGTGATTTTCTTGCCATGTTTGCATTCATGAATTCAGGAACTCATTTTTTATTATAATTTAAGTTCTGGGATACATGTGCAGAATGTGCAAGTCTGTTACGTAGGTATACACCTGCCATGGTGGTTGGCTGCACCCATCAACCAGTCATCTACATTAGGTATTTTTCCTAATGCTATCCCTCCCCTAGTCCCCCACCCCGAACAGGCCTCAGTGTGTGATGTTCCCCTCCCTGTGTCCATCTGTTCTCACTGTTCAACTCTCACTTATGAGTGAGAACATGCAGTGTTTGTTTTTCTGTTCCTGTGTTAGTTTGCTGAGAATGACGGTTTCCAGCTTCATTCATGTCCCTGTCAAGTATATAAACTCATCTTTTTTTATGGCTGCATAGTATTCTATAGTGCATATGTACCACATTTTCTTTATCCAGTCTATCATTGATGAGCATATGGATTGGTTCCAAGTCTTCGCTACTGTGGACAGTGCTGCAATAAACATGTGTGTGCATGTGTCGTTATAGTGAAATGAGTTATAATCCTTTGGGTGTATACCCAGTAATGAGATTGCTGGGTCAAATGTTATTTCTGGTTCTAGATTCTTGAGGAATTGCCACACTCTTTCACAATGGTTGAACTAATTATAGATTGAAATTCTCCATCTAGATTTTTCTTATTTTTTTAAAATAATGGTTATTTTAAAGCCTGCATCTAAAGTATCATCTATTGCTTCTATTGATAATATTTTTCGCTTGGCTGCTGGTCACATCTTTGTGCTTCACTTTTCTCATTTAACTCAAACAAATCATAGCATGCCTATTACAAACCCAGTCCTCACTTTATGCCCAAACCTACCAAATACTCCTAGGCCAAAAAATTTTCTCCAGATTTAGCACTCTCATTTTTTTAAAAACAAAATTTTGGAAAAATCCTGATATTTTCTACTTATGTAGTAGAATCTGTGGCTTGCTCCTATCTATTACATTTTACTTAGTAGTGAGAGACATCCAATATTTTATTATAAAATAGGTTTATGTCATAGGACTATTTGTAAATACTTTGAAACATCCATATATAATTGTGAAGAAATAAAACTTTCCTAGATTTCTCAGTGCTCTTGAATAAAGTTTCTGCTTCCCTGACCCACAAAACATTGTATATAATATAAAGATAGGGAATGTGTTCTTTCACTTCTCCTAAAAATATTCTACTCTTCGCATACCTTGAGAATTAGATATGTAGCCGTTCATTTAGCTTAATGATCTGATCTGAAGGGATAACAACAACGCATGTTCTCACTCATAGGTGGGAACTGAACAATGAGATCACTTGGACTCGGGAAGGGGAACATCACACACTGGGGCCTATCATGGGGAGGGG
>NW_016823413.1:100900-112242 GCF_001698545.2 Rhinopithecus bieti | reverse complement strand
AAAAAAAACTTCTTTTATCTCTTCTAGAGGTTCAAAGAGAGCAGAGACAAGGTCCTAAAGTAAGCTGTAAGGTGTCAGAAGTATGGGGACATTATCTCCTTCGGTATTTACATCTCAAAAGAGATGCAGCCCATCATCTGGAGACTTTATCTGCTGTTTATCCGGCCCTTGGAAAGATATGTTTATGTTCCTAAAGTTTATGATGAGAACATAGAATCCTCTTCAAATCATCATAATGGAATGAAAGATTTTTCCTTCCTGTTGGGGAAGGAGGAATCTGCTTGTCTCTCTCCTGTAAACAAATGGAGAAAATCTATTGTTCCTTGTCTCTCATTTATGAGATATAAACTGCTACCTGTGTAGACAAATTTTATTGACTCTTATCACATCACTGTAGGACTAAGGTGTGGGGGATGCATGCTGCTATATTACTCTGGTAGTCGATCTACTTATGAGTATCTGTTAAGAATTCTTTACTTCTGACCCAGGTGTTATATCTCTAGCTACGTCTATATCTATATCTATATCATCTATATCTGTGGGATAATATCTCAGACCTTTCACAATTCTTTACAAAATGGTACAACAGTACTTAAAGATTTCATATTTTAATTAAACCACTAGTATGTTTTATAAAAAATAAAATTATTTTAATTACTTGATTAGTTTTTCCTGAATGCATAAAGTTATTCATTTGCTCATTCAATGAGTATTGTTTATATTCTCACTATGTGCCAATCACAATACTTTACCCTTGACATATATTGGTAAATAAGTCAAATATGATCCTGACTCATGAGGAGAACACAATTTAGTAGAGAAAAAAGCCTCAACTAATGTGCAAAATATTATAAATTTTAGTCTGATTCTTGTATTTCTACTGCTCACATTCAACAATTTATCAAACAAATCACAACAAAAAGAAATATTACCCCTAGCCCCACGAAATCAAATTTTCTTTGAAGATGTTTGATAAGTAGTAAATTCAGAATTGACAGTAAGTACAACAATGTACTTAAAAGAGATAGCGTCCATGTATGGGTTAAATATATGAAAATGAGTGAGTACATAATCATACTCAGTGTGTGTGTGTACACATGTACACTACCTAGAGGTATGGCTCTAGGGTGGGAATGATCAGGTTGAGGATGAAAGGATCACAAAACGTTTTCCTCATTCGTTCATATTCACTCAGCAAATGACCATCAAGTGCTATATGCTAAGAACTGTTGTGAGTTAAATACATTAATCAAAGAACTTGGTTTTGTCTCTAAATATTACATTGTTATAAGATTAAATAACTGTTCAAATTTATTTAATAAAAATCCTATGCAGCAACTTAATAATAGGTATTCAAATAACATATCCTAGTATATAACTTATTTATTTTAGCTATTGGACATTAATGTTGATTGTTGGCTACTAATTATTTTATTTTAATGATAAAATAATTTTAAAAGCTCAGTTTAACTATAAAGAAGAACCCTTCTACTTAAAAGCATAATACCTCCATATATCAACAACACAAATATAAGGTATGAACACATAATTGAGTGATTGAATTCTGTGATTGCCTTATGAAAAAATATACCAAGAGTCATTCTGCTGAGTACAAGTTCTAGCACCTAGTGTTTTGCAAGCCAAAATATGCCCTCTGGTGTGTACATTTAAATTTAAATGCCATGGTAAGTATTACCATCTAGACTTTATTCTCTCTGCATAAAAAGGTATATAATATTAGGACTTTGGACAATTGACCAGCTTGTTGTAATAAACCGAATATTTGATATAATATGTTCCAATCTTCTTCAAATAGTTTCTTGCCTGAAACTTTCTGTTATTTTGAGACTAGATATTGGTTCTTTCTTAGTAAAGACACATGTGTATGTTATAATTGGCAAAAAGAAAAAAAAGCCTTAACCTATAGGATGTATATACTAACATAACAAAAGCATCAAGTTCATTGCCATATAAATATATATGAGGGAAGTTTAATCAATACTTTAAGTTTAATATAGAAGATAATAGAACAAAAAGTTACCCTGTTGATTCTCAACTTGGGGAAAATAAACACTGATTTTCTTTTATAATTTGAAATACTAGGAGTTGAGGAAAACTATACATACAATATAAATGTTTATAATGAGTTTTGTGCTGGTGAAAACAGTGATGTTATCAACAATATTACACAACTGAGGATGTGACTAAATAATACAAAGCAGGCAGAGGAACAGAAGATTCAAACATATTCACTTCAGAGCAGGAATTCAACTGGAAAGAGATACATACCCAAAATTTTTCTTTCCGCCCTTGTGCTCCTCTCAGTGTGCCCCATCTACAATTAATAACAATAATAAAGATTGGTATGGTTAAAATGTTTGGTTTGCTTCTTGAGAGAATGCAGATTATTGTCATTCCTACATATTTTGTGTTTTCTCTCTGTCCCATCCTGTTTCACAATGGAAATATCACTATTGCCCTACAGAAATGTGCTTGTATAGTTTTCTTCTTTACCATAACATTATTTATGTGCACAGAACAGACTCATCTATATATAAATGGCTTGAAATCAAACTCATTCATCACAGGAGAGAAAGACTAAGGCAACTGGGGTACAAAATTTTTAAAAGAACTTAAAAAATACTTATCCTCAATGATAGACTGGATAAAGAAAATGTGGCACATATACACCATAGAATACTATGCAGCCATAAAAAAGATAAGTGCATGTCCTTTGCAGGGACATGGATGAAGCTGGAAATCATCATTCTCAGCAAACTAACACAGGAACAGAAAACCAAACACTACATGTTCTCACTCACAAGTGAGAATTGAGCAGTGAGAACACATGGACACAGGGAAGGGACCATCACACATCAGGGTCTGTTCGGGGTTGGGGGCTAGGGGAGGGATATCATTAGAAGAAATACCTAATATAGATAACTGGTTGATGGGTGCAGCAAACCACCGTGGCACGTGTATACCTATCTAACAAACCTGCACGTTCCACACATGTACCCCAGTACTTAAAGTATAATAATAAAAAAAGAAAAATTAAGATTAAATTTAAAAAATAAAAAAGAAGGTACAACCATATTACAGGAGAAATTAAAAGTCATAAATTGATAAAAATATTTGTCCTCTTTATGTCTAGTCCCTTGAAACTCTACCAGACAAATCTACCACTCTACCTTAAATGGCATAAACTTAACATTTCTAGGACTACTGTTATAAACCATAATGGAAACACAGACAATTTTGTAGAAGACGAAATTTATGTAAAAATATTTATATATACATATTATTTTATAAAGTGGCTTTGTGCCTAACGTAGAATTTTTGTAAACACATGTGTGTATGAATACAGAAGCTTATATTCCCAGACTGGTCCATTCCGAATATAGCACTTAACAGCTCATAAAAGACCTAAACCTGCATGATTTCATTTTTCCTCATGATTAAATCCAGCGAAGTAGGTATTATTAACCTGTTTTATTTACCGAGATAATGAAGACTTGTCCAATATCATACACTGGGAAGTGTTGAGCCAAGACTCCAAGTCTCACATTCTTCTTAATACATTATATTGATTTTCTTTTACAGACATATAGGCCCCATTTGCAGTGTGTACTTACTTTCATGTAATTTGGTGAATTATGAGTGCATAATTAATTCTGCCTACATATTACCCCATTAACCTAAACTTAATATTCAAACTTCCAACAGCTGGGTTCCTTTAAGCGAAACTATGGTCTGCCATTACAAAACAAACATACCTAGGAGAGATACAAATTTTCAACATGGTCAGTTTGCAGAAGGCTATTTTTAATAGGGTACAGAATAGAATGATGGCATCACAGCATGGAGGTATTGCCTAAAGATGACAAGTTTATGGTAGGGCTCTTGTGACACACACACACACACACACAAATCATATAATCATATAATGTATTTGGATCCTTTGGCATGAAGGTGAGGGAAGAAAAAGTGATTTGGGGTGTGCAAAAACACTAAAGAATAATTTTGCTTTCTCCTGTTCCCGATAGAGACTAGGAGTGGTATTTGCACTGACTGCCATCTCATTTTATTCTCTGCTGCATACAAGGGTACAGTGCTCCAAATGTTCTGGGTGGTTAACTATGTAAGTTGAAACTGGTTCAATTTCCAAAGACATTTTCCAGTTTTATAATTGCATTTATGTTCTTGTAACTTTTCTTTAAACAGCCATCATCACTGAAAAAACTTTACCAATCCTAAGTGCCCCAAAATATTCAAAGTCCATTACCTTCTTCAAGTAGTAGATCACATCTGATATCTTCAAGCATTCATTTTCTACCCATTTATAAAAGCTGTCATAACAATTTCAGAAAGACTTTACCACTCAATCAAACTTCCTTGCGGGTGGTCTGGTTATCATTTATGTTAGCTATTCATGCAAAATATAAAATCCAAGACTAAATCAGAAGAATCTAAGGGATCATTTAACTCTAAGATTAGAGGCACAGGAGGGACCCAATATCTGAGAAGGTAGAGACAGTCCTGCTTAAGCCACTGTGGAGCCTCCTACAAAAGAACTCCCAATCAAGAAGGAAGGGTTCAGGCATGACAAGCTGGACTCAGTAACGAAGCTTGAACAAAACAGACAAGTAGCAGTTGAGTATAATTTGTTCTCTCTCCCTTGGGTCTGTCCAAGCTCAGCTACTACACTGGACTCAGCTGAGGCTGGAGATGGGAAAGGGGCAAGTCAGGCTTGTCATTAAAACCTCAAAGAGCTATTTTAGAAAAAGTTTATATATTCTATAAAACACTTTAAGAGTATTTAAAAAGAGGATAAAGCAAAGTGATAAAGGTTTCCTTCCTACTTTATAAGATCTTTCAGACTTCTTGAGCTCAGTGCATTGAGGATGGTGCATGGGAAGAAGAAGAAATAGAAAAGTCATACAAAGTAAAAGAGGAACTTCAGAATGTAGTGTATACTTTTTATTATTTTAGTATTACTGAATAAATGAAAAGTGAAATAAAATCCCTTAATATGGAAACTTTCAAGAAGTACGAACTATTACTTTTACTTTTGTTCAACTGCCATTATTTTTCATTATGTTTCTACATATTTTGTTACAATTTTCCAAACAATAATTTCAATGATGTAAAAGACAACAACAATCCTTGCAAGTCTTTCAGCTCTTTAGAGTTTTTCTAAGTTTCTTTTCAAGAAACGTGTTTATTATATATAATTTTAAGATACTCATTTAAAACACCAGTCATTCTAAACCCAGAGAGAATAGCAGCGTTCAGATTGTTATATGCTTTCTCAAAATGGGCAGCCAAACCAATTATCCAAGTCATTGACTAGAGGTGACAGAGGAAAAGGAAAGTAAGGTAACTGAGTCTAATAGTTTCAGAGACTAAAGTGCTGGTATAAAAAAATTAACAAAAGGTGTTAAACTTTATGAAAAATTCAAATGAAAAGAAAATATCACACATGGAAAATACCACCACAGAAGCTATTGTGCAGTTAGTTCACCTATGTTACAGCCTCTGTGTCAAATGATGAGCAAAGTCCATTCATCACAGGATTTAACATTTGCACTGCAACCTTCAGCTATCTCTTCTCTCCTCTATCTTTTCTAGACAGTTTGTAAGATGGCAATCACATATTTCATAGAGTTGCAATCACATATTTCATAGAGTTATGGGATCTTGCATAAAAAAAAAAAAAGATTTGTGGGTTCTTCCCCAATGACCTTATAGCAAATTCCTGTGCTTAAAACCTTTATTTAAACTAAAATAAAGATTAACTAGTGCAAAACAAGAAGGCTACTCATTTTATTCACTTACAGGAAAGAGTTCCCGGCTTCTTGAGGGCATTTTTTTCCTAATATATGTATGTTCCTAAATTGTAGTACTATTCCTTTGCTTGCTATTATACCAACAGGTTGAAAATTCTAGAAATATGCATATATTTTCACAAATGTTCTCTTATAAGTCAGTGGCTGTCTCTGAGGATATGAGGATCTTCATTATATTCATATTTGCTCTAAATATAACTGTGTACTCTATTTCCTTTTACATTTACCTCTTCATTTGAAGATTATTTACAAACATTTGTTTAGACAGACCAGAATCTTACTTTACTGAGGTTATTTATTTATTTATTTATTTTTGAGACACAGTCTCACTCTGTTGCCCAGGCTGGAGTGCAGTGGCATGGTATCAGCTCACGGCAACCTTTGCCTCCCAGGTTCAAGTGATTCTCCTACCTCAGCTTCCCGAATAGCTGGGATTACAGGCAATTGCTACTGCACCCAGCTAATTTTGGTATTTTTAGTAGAATACTAAAAGTTTTATTTTTTATTTTATTTTTATATTTATATTATTTTTAATTTTTATTAATTTTATTTTTATTTTAGAGACGGAGTTTCACCATGTTAGCCAGGCTGGTCTTGAACTCCTGACCTCAAGTGATCCTCCGGCCTTGGCCTCCCAAAGTGCTGGGATTACAGGCGTGAGCCACCGNTGCACTTATCATCCCATCATCTAGGTATTAAGCCCTGCATGCATTAGCTGTTTATCCTCTCTCTCCATCCTCCTGACAGGCCACAGTGTGTGCTGTTCCTCTCCCTGTATCTATGTGTTCTTATTGTTCAGCTCCCATTTATTTATTTATTATTTTTATTAATTTTATTTTATTTTAGAGACGGAGTTTCACCATGTTAGCCAGGCTGGTCTTGAACTCCTGACCTCAAGTGATCCTCCGGCCTTGGCCTCCCAAAGTGCTGGGATTACAGGTGTGAGCCACTGCGCCCGGCCTACCGAGGTTATTTCTATACCTTTGTGAGTATAGTGGGTTCACAAGTTTGAGAGATCTTAATACTGGCTATTTCTTTTTTGTTGTTTGTTTTGTTTTGTTTTGTTTTCCTCAAGGAAATCCACTTAATACGGTTCTTTGGAATTGTTTCTACTTCATTAAATTGTTTCAATTATTTGTTAAGACCCATTAATACCATTTTCCCTCAAAATTTAGTAATATCTCGGAATACGCTGGTTTTGAAAAAAAATCTGGGCAGCTCTTAGCCCATCTACCACGTTCCCTAAGGATGCATGAGTGCTGCCTGAGCCTTTCTGTCTCCCTGAATTGAGACTGGGTTTCCATCTCTCACTCAATGCACATAATTATTTAAGCTCTTCCTTCAGGACAGATTTTATATGCCTACTTTTCATGAGTTCCAGAAACACTACTTTTTTATATGTAATACGAAAAGTCTTTATGGAAAGACCATAAAGTTCCTGCGGAGTAAGGTATTAAAACCCATAAAACAGTGATTTAAGATCTTATACTTCTACGGTTATTAATATTTCCACGCATGTTCCTTTTAAAAGGGATATTGTTCTTTTTAGATAAGTGTGCTAAACACTAAACTTCTCTAAACCCTATTTTAAGTTATGCCTAGATAGTAAAATTATTGGAACAGAATAATTTGCATATGACTTTAAATGATTTTTTTTCTTTTCCTTGGTTTTGGAAGATTTTGCCAATGAGGCCCATACACCCAGTGAAGTCAGATTAGATGTCATAAATAAGAGAGGGT
The DNA here is from genome assembly GCF_001698545.2 of Rhinopithecus bieti. Taxonomy (NCBI): domain Eukaryota; kingdom Metazoa; phylum Chordata; class Mammalia; order Primates; family Cercopithecidae; genus Rhinopithecus; species Rhinopithecus bieti. The sequence goes on along the minus strand of NW_016823413.1, from coordinate 104,653 downwards.
TGAAAATATAACTTTATTAAAGCAATATTTATATTCCCATAAGTAACCCTTTTAAGGTAAGCACAGAATCTCTCCTGTGTACTACAGCTGTTAATTTCTACTTTTTTTCAACAAGTTACTGGTTAGCCAAAAAAAGACACATCTTTTGCTTTCAAGAAACTGTCAATCTAATGGGAGTGATATTGAGGAATGAAAAACAAGAATATAAATAAATAGAATTACATAAGTGTCACTTTAAAAAAGAAGCATATTTTGAAAATTACTACAAGTTAACAGATGAAAACATTAACTCTGTGCCAGAGGCAAAGATGACTTTCTTCAGAGTAGAGTAGAAATTTCTTCTTGACATGGGAGTGTAGAATTTACAGCAAAATCAGCAGGTGCAGTCATAGAGCCATGAAAACTTCACCTCTGCCTATTCCAAGAGCAGCACTTGGTCCAATGTGACTGAAGGAAAGGGATGGGAGTGGTGGGGAATGAAGTTAGGCAGGTGTGGCTCAGGCCTCCAAGAGTATTCATGGTTACCAGACTTGGCATTTACAAAGTTGGTGATAAAGAGCCATTTGAATATGGAATGTGACATGATCTAGCTCTGGTGTTAGCGTAGGATATAATCTCCAGGGAGAGCAGGCTCTAAGCAAAAGATTAATTTTGCAGTTCAAGAAAGAAATAATGAAATTCTGAATAAGAATGTGAGACCCATAAAGTAATGATGTTTGTTCTTTTAACAGTTGTATCCTCAACATCTAGGACAATGACTTTCACATAGTTGACCATAAATAGATATTTGTTGAGCCAGTGAATTGAAGTACCTTGGCAGAGGGAATGAATAAGAGGGAACAAGTCTGAGAGCTACTTAGAAGGTAAAAGTGATGATTTGTTGGCCAATTTATATGGAAAGAAAGGGATGAGAAAGAGTCGAGGTTAGCAACAGCATTTCAAAGTTGAATGAATAGCTACATCAAATGTGCACTACTTGAGGTACACATTTGTACACTTCAAGTAGTAATGTACTTGTACAATAACACATTTGTATAATACTCCATATTTTACAGAGATGTGTTTCTGATTATCAGGTTAGTTTATCATTGCCTAAGACAGTGGTTACAGAATTGCTTCACCTTCTTTTGGATTTTCTCTGCTGATATGGCTCTACACATAAACGTTTAAATTAATGGGTTTTCTGTGTTTCTGACAAGCAATAAGGCTAGGAACGAAGAAAAACTAATTTCCAAAAGAAATTCTGAAACAATCTTTCACTACAGGAATTCGTCTGTGATGAGAATAATTATTTCCTAACTCACATGGTAAGAACACGTTTACTTAGGGATTGGATTCCTTAAAGCCAGCCTCACAACCATGTAAGAATCTGGAGTTAGAAGAAAAAGAAAAATAGTTTTATTTTATTATGATGGTAGTTATATTACACTGTAGCAGAATGACCCAGACCAAAATGTTGCAATATTTTGGAAGATTTGCTATTTCTGGGATCTCTGCATGTACCCAATAGACTGATACTAGAGATTCAAATTCATGTTTTCTGAGCAGACAAACTCTGTAGTAGTGAATATAGATCCAGACAGATTAAAAAAAAAAACAGTTTTAAAACAGTGGACATGTAAACACATTTTATGCAGGACACCATACTTGGACAGGAAATTTTGGAGCAAAACAAGGAGCAAATATATCATATAACCTGATACAGAACTCCAACCCTTCCTATTAAGGAAATGAAAGTCAGATAGGCTACCAGGATAAAGAAACCACTAGATGGGCTTCAAGTCAATAACAATGATATGACTACACTGGATATAGGATTTTGCTTTTAGAGGTAAGACTGCAGATAGAGTCTTAGTTCCCATTACACAAAGATTTGAAAGATAACTACAGGAAGAATAAGGCAAAGATATGCAGGCTTTTATTTTTTTTTATAAATGTTCTACCTGAGATCTTTAGGAACTTCATTTTTAAGAAAAGCTCATGCCTAGTAAATGAAGTGGTATTGAATATGAGAAAGTGCTAATTAATGCTACATTAAAGATGGATAAAAATAGACTCCATGGGAAAGCAAAATGAAATGTGGGTATTCCCTACCACCCCTTAATTTTCTACTTGAGCCAAATGTTAATCAACCTAGGGTTCAATATAGCTAAGATCAGGTACTTTTATCGATATGTTCTGCCAGGAAGCTACAAATTTTATCACAGATTGACGAGCAGATGATGGTTCATGAAATCGCATTTTTTGCATGAAAATATTAATATCACACATGATCCTGTGTACCTAATGTTAATTATCTAAACAACACTATACCATGCCTACCATATTCCTTATATCCTGATGTATCAGGAAGCAAGAAGATTACAAGTGTAGTATCACATGTAATTTGACCTATGAAAAGAAGTATGGAGAAAATTGATAAATGTGTGTGCCCAGTTCATACTCTGGTCAGAATGACCTGCTGTAGAACTGAGAGAACTGTCCTTCTGTATTTACTATGCTGACAGAATATGCATTAAAACATCTACACATCTACAGCAATGTGACATGTGCTGAGCAAAGAGAGAGCAAAGACCAAAATCATATATCATGATCAATGGTAATTGACTAGGGCAATATCTTATGAAGAGAAACTTTAAGGGAAAACTTTATCCCTTTGATGTTAGGAATAGAAATGACTCTTTAACCTTCTCATAGAATCTTAGTACTGGACGGAGACTCAGAAATTATAGCATACTCTAAGGGTTGGCCAGCTATGGTTTACAGGCAAAATCTAGCCTGGGACACCCGTTTCTGTTAATAAAATTTTATGGAATATCCATGAGCATTTATTTGCATATTGTCCATGTCAGCTAATGGTAGAGTTGAGTAGCCAACACCACATGCATCACAAAACCAGTCAGACTCTAATTCAATTTATATATTTCATAGATAAAGTGACTGAGACTCAAAAGGTTAAATAACATTTCAAGATTATATGCTTAAGTGGCTGAATTATCGCTAGTGTCTTAGAAGCAGATAATAACACAAGCAATAAAAATTAGGACTAGAAAAAGGCAGAAAAGAGTAGAATCATTTCTAGCTGTGGTGAAGAGGAAAGGCATAATAGGCCTTCGATAATCTGTAGAAGATGCCAGGGGAAATGAATGTATATCTGAAAGAGAAGAGCATCAAATAATGTAAGGAGCCGGCTTTCATGCATTCACAGAGAAACCATGAAAGTTTTGGAAGAAAGAGGGATTGTAGGCAGCCATAGGAAGATAAAACTAGTGATAGTGAGCAAGATATACTAATAAATGGAAAAGTGTGGGATTGGATGTAGGGAAAACACTTGGGTCATTATAGCAATATTCTAACCAGGGTTTCATTTATCACATCCAAGTTTATCAAGAAATGTAATGAACACAATTGTTACATTGATGGGAATGGAGAAGAGTAATATTTAATGCATTTATCTTAAGGATCAAAATAAATCAAAGTTGTCACTTAATGCCACAGTTAGTGCTCATTAATCATGTGCAAAATTTGTTTTTTCTGCAACTGTTTCCTTTTTATTGTAGCACAGACTTGGGCTGACTTTCTCTTTGGTCTTATTGAAGTAATCATTAATATCCTACATATTTCTATGCAGAGAAGACATTGCAAATTGCCATAGCAACATATGCCTTTTAACAAAACTCTTGGTTCATTCATTCATCAGAATTCTCTATCTCTCTCTCTCTCTCTCTCTCTCTCTCTCTCTATCTCTCACAC
>NW_016823413.1:69599-96386 GCF_001698545.2 Rhinopithecus bieti | reverse complement strand
ATCAAAATTCTCTCTCTCTCTCTCTCTCTCTCTCTCTCTCTCTCTCTATATATATATATATATATATATATATATGTATGTATGTATGTATGTATATAAATAACCCAGCAAGTGCTCTCTTTTTCATGGGACAACCAATCCATGTTTCAGCTGACAGAGAGAAGTCAGAAGCCACTTTACTCTTAGCCCTGATGTCCTCTCCCTCCACCCCCGCAGCTCTGGAAATTCACAAACATAAACTTTCTGAATCGCTATGTGAATTCTATTGTATTTGATAATTTGAGAGCAACACCTATGACAGAGGTATTAGATTATAAAATAAAATCAACCAAAAAGTATTTAATAGCTAACTTTGGAAGGTAGCACTGTACCAGGGCCTAATAACATTTTATTTCACAGGCATCCCCAAATCTGAAGCCTACAGACATTAAAACTAGTTGAGGCCAGGCGCAGTGGCTCACGCCTGTAATCCCAGCACTTTGGGAGGCCAAGGTAGGCGGATCACCTGAGGTCAGGAGTTCGAGACCAGCCTGGCCAACATGGTGAAACCCCATCTCTACTAAAATACAAAAATTAGCCAGACATGGTGGCAGGTGTCTGTAATCCCAGCTACTCAGGAGGCTGAGGCAGGAGAATCATTTTAACCCAGGAGGCGGAGGTTGCAGTGAGCCTAGATCATGCCATTGTACTCCAATCTCGGCAACAAGAGCAAAACTCCGTCTCAGACAAAACAAAACAAAACAAAACAAAACAAAACACCAGTTGAAAGCCATTTTATAAACCTGCTAAAGCATAATCTCAAACTTTGTATAATCCATTGCTCCCAGATCTTTATAAATTTAATGAACTGCCTATAATTCCCTTCCTTAATTGAACAATTGTTCATGTACCACATCTGTCTTTGATATTTCTGAACTAAAAAAGTTTTGTTTTCTACCACAGTGATTAATGCAATCCAGTAGAAGTTAAGTGTAAATGACCCAATTCCTACCACTTATGTGGCTTTCTTAGAACAAGTAGAATCACATTATCTAAGATCACAAAAAATTTTATCGCATTTGCCAAAGAAATTGTTTCTTCCTGTCATTACATTTCTCTTTTCTTTACTGTCTTTATTCATCTACCTGTGAAATCAAGGTAAGGTGGGTCAAAATTAAATAAATAAATAATACATTTAAAAAATAAATGTAAAATTATATCACATCATCGATAAGTATTCATTAATATCATAATTAGAATCAATCTAAATTCTAATTTTAAACTGAAAATACATTCAGAGTAACAAAAAAGTTAAAGAATGTTTGAATTTTAAAAATTAAAGAAAGTATAAAGTGAGCATAAGGGGGCAGACATACTGTTTCATTTAATCCTCACAATAAGACAGAGGGAAACTTATTATCCCTGTGCAACAGATGAGAAAACTCTGATGCAGAGAGATCATACGACCTGCCTGAGATCACCCAGCGAGGACAGAACTATCACTGGAACCTAAGCTTGACCCCAGTATCCTCATTCTTTATGCTATAAGGCGTTCCTTCACAATCAAGACTAGTCCTACACTTGACCTCAAGTCAAGAGAGTCTCTCTCTCTGTCTCTCTCTCTCTCATACACACACACACACAAACACACACACACACACACACACACAGGTTTTGTAAGTGACATTTTTTTTGAATGTAAAGATAGCTTTCTAAGAATTCTTTTAAAAACAACACTCCTACAATGCATTTGCCTGAATAAAAGGAAAGCTCTTCCTTCTTACTGTTGTTTTTCGCCTTGTCTTGCTTTGTTTTGTAATAAGTCAGTTCATAGCAATAGCACTTACAGAGTGGAACGGACCTGATCAGTGTTTGAGATGATGAATCAATGAAGGACCAGTGTCAAACAAGACAAAACAAATGGAGCACAAACTGTTCTGTCAAGTTGATTCAGTACTGACAGACAAGGCAACATGATTCAATCAGCACTGAAAACAGAAAAAAAATAAAGCCCATCTATCAGTTTCAACATCCCCAGGGTCCTCTGCACCTCTGCTCTTCTGACAGTGAGTTCAGCTCAAAAGATCCCAACAGTCCTGTGGGACCTCTCAGTGGCTTCCTTGAGTGACTGATTGATGGCTGCAACAAATCCGAGGGTCATAATTTACTTTATTTTATTTATCAAGGCTCTCCATGTTATTCATCTCCATATCTCCAGAACTAACAGGATGCCTGGTACACAACCATCACTCAGTAAAATTTGTTGAAAGTTTGAATTAAGAATAAATTTGAGAGTATAAAAATAAATGAAATAATTTCTATTTCATATTATATATTTCATGATTTATAATTTATATTAGTTGCATTTTTTTCACTTTGTAGTAAGGTTCAAATATTTTTGGAAGTCATTCAACGTAACAGCCAAAGGATTTTCTTAGCCTTCATATAATTTTTGCTTTTCACCACCTTTAGTACATGCACAATATAGAAATGTATTAATGCCAAATAAACCCACATAACAGAAATCATATTTGTCAGGGCTTAAGGCAGGCATAAAATAATATTGCTATGAAACTTGTGCATGCAATTGTAACAGCAAACACGAATTCAAAGATTCAGCAAGAAGAACCAACTGTCATGTATTATTTTCTTTTTCTTCAGACTTCAGTGGGCATTTTTTCAGTCCTGGTTTTATTTGACATCTCAGCAACATTCCACACTACAGGCCATTCCTGCCTTCTTAGGACTCTCTTTCCCCTAGGTCTGTGTGACATCATATTCTCCTTCTTTTCCTCTTCCCTGTTTGGCCATTTCATTTCCATTTTCTGATAATCTTCAGTAATTTAAAAACTTCTGGAGGCAATTATAGGGTAATTGTCATTGAAAAAATTCTGATTAAACTATCTGGTCCTAAAGCTATATGGGGTAGTATTATTTTATTTCCTCAATGGTTTACCCTATAATCATTTACTTAATCTAATTTTCAACTCAGATTAAATTTATGTGCTTCCAGAAAATTAAATCATAAGGATTGGTGAGTTGGTTTTAATAATATCATGATGGCAATTTATAGAGTAATAGTTGTTGTTAACTCTGTGTATAGTGCTTCAATTATGTAACGCTGTTCTGACTGCTTTCCATACACTAACTCAACACCATACTCCTAGTCCTAATACAGCCAAAAATATTCCTAAAGATAAAATTTATAATTTTAAAATGTATTTTAATAGCAAGATTCTAATGTTTTAGCTCAAAAATCCTGGATTACATTCTAAGTTTTGAAATTTATTTATATAGTATACATATAGAGATTATCATATATATGTGTGTTCCTACATTCTAAAAGTTCCAGACAATTCAGTGAGCATGAAACAAGCTTCTGGATTTCTTTTGAGTTGTTTTAATGTGTATAATGGTGCATTTCTTTCCATATCGATAGACCAAAGTTCTTTTCCTTTCTAAATTTTACTAATTTTCTCTCTCACTGAATGTCATCTTTTTGCAAGCAAAAGGTGATGTTCTAAAAATTATGTGAGAGTTACTACATATGGGAAGATGAGTAAGCTCATGAGGAGCAAGCATATTAAGTGACTTACTTTCAAACACCAGCCTTACAGCTCATGTTTCAAATTTGTCTTACAAACATAACATATTGAAATAGCTCTTGAATTCTGGGGCTATCTTGCAAGTCGTAAGAACCAGGAATGTTCAATTCAAAAATGTCAAATATCTACTTTATTACTTTTGTGATCAGAAAACAGTAAACATTATTTAAAAATATATCTGAATATATTTCATATATTGTATATCATATACCCACATGTAGGCTTCAAATGTGTAATAAAAAATGTACAAGCCTTCAAAATTTCTATTTAAGAATCCTTGAAAATTAGCATTTCTCTAAAGAAAACAAAATGCAGGGTACTTAATAGTAGTTTTGAAAAGTAAAACTATTTATATTATCTTCTTTATAAATTAAAATATATATTCAATTTAAGTTGTTCTGAGGTTTTTGTTTTGTTTTTTAATCTCACTTGGAAAAATAAACAAGAAAATCACTACATAAATTTGAAAAAAATGAGAGCAACGAAGCAATGCGTGTAATACCTAATAGTAAAACTAAGTGGAAGATGTTGAATTATAATAGTGAGTATTTTGAACAAGATACCCCAGAATCAAACCCTAATAAATTTATGTAAGAATTTAATAAGCAATAAAATGCATTAAAAGAGTGAGGAAGAGGTACATTATTAATTATGCCGTATTGAAGCTTTTAGTTCAGAGTTTGAAGAAAAAAAAATTAGGGCTTCACCACACATCATATGCCCAAGTATCTTTCAGGCACACTTTTGACATAATTACATAATAATTTAATAATGTATAATAATATAATAATTTAATAACTATATTTAATATTTTAATTATTTGATTATTATTACTTAATAATTACTTTAATATACAACTTATAATTATATGTTATATATAATACATTATAACATGTTATATATTATAACACATATGTGACATAATATTTAGTATAATATATAGCTTTCAAAAATCTAGAATAAAAGTTAAAATATTATACAGGTCAAAACTGTAAGAAATAAAATTATGAAATTGAACAATAATGGAATTTAGTCAATATTCTAAAGGGATATTTCTTCTCTGTGGACTCAATGTTTGTGTCCCCTCAAAATTCATATGTTGAAATCTTAACTCCCAATGCAATGGTATTAGGAGGTGGGACCTTTGGGAGTGATTACTTGATGAAGGTAGAATTCTCATGAATAGGATTAGCCCCTAAAAAGGACACCACAGAGAGCTCCCCTGGTCCTTTTGCCATGTGAGGACACAGTAGGACAGTCATCTATGAACAAGAAAGCAGGCCCTTCATCAAACACCAAATATGCTGATATGACAATCTTAGACTTTCCATCCTCCAACACTGTGAGAAACAAATGTTGCGTAGGTCACACAGTGTATGATATTTTTGTTACAGCAGTCTGAAGGAACTAAGACAGCTTCCAATGCATAATGAGTTCATACACAAGTTTTTAAAACTAGCACTCTACTAGAAAAATCAACAAAGAACAACAATAAAGAGTTCACAGTAGAGAATATTCAAATGAATAATTAACATGTTCGCCTTGAATTCTAGGGCCATTTTCTACTCCAGTTTTCACTTGTACCATCTCTACAGCACCTGCACACGCTCAGGTAGGGTTCTTCTCTTTGCTTCTATATACCTTTATGCCATTCATTTCTAAACCAATGAATTTACAATATTACATGTCTATGTAACTGCCTCCACTATTAGACGATGTGCACTTCAAGGTCAGGCAAATTTATGTATGTATTTCCTGGTGCTCATCTCTGCCAAAGTGCATCAGGAAAATATTCCTTTTACTTTTTAAATACTATTCAGCTTCCGCTACTAGCCTTGTGGTTTACTGAAATCCTCTTTGTTTTCTTTGGTCACAGTTTCTGGATTCAAATTTATCTCAAAGTAGAATAACTCAGAACTAGGATGCTGAACTGAACTGCTTGCAAATGTGAAAGAAATATTGTTCTGTTTATCGGGAACATCATTTCACAGGATATGGGGAAAAGAGATGTCACATGAACACATCTTAGAATTTACACTGTAAACCAAACAATGTTGCTACAAAGGCATGTAAGTTAATATAGAAATAATGGAAGAATGTGAAGAAAACTCAGAGACAGTGAAGAAAGCCAGGATAGGCTCCAAGATCAATAAGTAGTCATCATTAAATAGAAGAATATCCCCCTGTCTTAGCTACCTCTTAGTATCATTTTTTTATTGGATTCCTCTTTGCTCTACACTTACCCATAAGTTCCTTCAGATTCCTTTCATATGTCATATTCTATCTCACTGTGAGATTAGGCATTTCCTGCTCATATTTCCTGGAGCAGGCTTCTGTTTTCATATATCATTTATATTTTCTATTTGCCCTACTACATTGCACAGTAGGTGCCACTTTTTCCTGGCAACCTTTCCTGGTCCCCAGATTTGGAATTATGTGCCTTCTTAGATAATGCACGTCTTCACTGCTCAATGTATGTTCCTATCCTATCTCCATCTACACACTTAAGACATTAGACATTGGCACTTGGTTCTCTCTCTCTCTCTCTCTCTCTCTCTCTCTCTCTCTCTCTCTCCATGCTGAGGACAGAGGCACTATTCTATTGATGTTTGTATTCTTAAAGCCTACCATGGTACTTGACATATATTATGTGTTTTTAAAGAGTTTCTTGTTGAAGAAGAAAAAAGCAAAAATGTTTTAATCTATATATTAAACACATAGTTCAAAGCAAGTAAGAATAGAATTTTAGATATTAAAAAAGCTGCATTTGTTTTTATCATAAAGAATTTTCTAGTAAAAGAGGGAATACAGCAATTGCTTGAGAAAACCTCAGAGGTGACCAGATTTTGAGGAATATTGACACTGGATTGTACATACACACACACGTACGCATACATGTACGCGTATAAATACAGTATTCATAGACCATTAATTTTGAAGTCAGATAACCTAAAGAGTTGTCTTAACATTCTCAGTCTCTTATTTCTGGCAAAATGAAATAATTCCCATCTCATAAGGGTTTTAAAAGTATGAGGGTTGTATTTCGTCACAGTTCTAATACACTTGTTTAGTGATAGTTCTACTGCAGTGATTATGGGTATAGTTGGTATCAAAAGCATGTATTACTTTATTCATAATTTTGAGACAAGGTCCCTATGTTGCCCAGTCTGCTCTTGAACTCCTAGGCTCAAACAAGATTTTTGCCTCAACTTCCTAAGCAGCTGGTACTACAGACACACACCATTGCACCTTGCTGTTCAAGCTTATAAAGCAGGGATTCTCTAAATTTCTCTGTGAAGACTCTCTAAAGACAGAACATACAATCTCAGATACCCTGAGAGATATAGACCAAGGTAACTCTCTATAAACTTAAAATTTGAATCTCTAATGGTTTTTTCATTTAAAATTTATGCAAATTTGGAATTCTACTCCAAAATATAACTCTTTTAAAATGTTCCTATCAAATCTTTTCGTTTTCCAGTCACCTTTGCATTTGGGCAGAGCCACTGAATGAGTTCTAGCAAAGGGAATATGAATGGAGTTGTGGATCGTTTCTGAGTTAAGGCTTTAAGAAGTGCATTTAAGAAGCCTTCCTTATGCTTTTCTTCATTGTCCCTATGCTGGATGAGATCACAACATGTGACCCTCACAGATGATAGATCGAGAAAATGGAAAGAGCTTCAGAGCCCTGAAACCATATAATGAAGAGTCACCCAACAACTAAAATCACCCATCTTAAACTATTATGTGAACAAGAAATAAACTTCTATTCGTATGTTTGAATTATCAAATATTTTGAGTCTATTTATGGTAGCTGCTACTGTTATTCAAACCAGTGCACCCCACCAAAAAAGAAAAGTGCAAGGAAGAGAGAAGTCTTTTGCAATCGAAAGACATTCTAACACCTGAATTAAATGTTTTTGCAAAGTCTATACTAATTATCGCACATTTATTTGCATTTGCTAAATAAGCATAGTAGAAATGTTCATTTAACTGTCTTAGACTTCCCCATGCATTAAGAACCTCTAATTAAAACATCTGCTCCGAATTGATCAATTTGCCAGGAGTTAAACATAACATAGCATGAAAATTCAGACTTAGCATTCAGTTGTTATTCAAAAGACAGAGGAAAAGAAAAGATAAATGGGGAAAAACAAGTGGTGGCCCCAATAAAACTATGTCAAACAATTTGTAATTGCCCCAAATAATAATTTATGATCTTGGATTTCTTAAAATTTATTCGCATGGCAAATATGGTAAAATACATTAAAATTCAATACTAATGCATTATTTTATGCTCTCCTAAAAGGCAAATATATTCAATCGAAGCTAGATAGACAGATGACAGGTAGACAGATAGATAGACAGATAGATAGATAGATAGATAGATAGATATCAATGGTTTATGACTACAAAGTATGGCAATGTATTGAGGCACCTACTGTAGAAAATCACGGCTTTTAATACTTTATAAAACTGTATTCTTAACCTGTAAAATGTTATTTCCTTATTATTACATAATTTCTTTTTTATTTTCTCATAATGATTTTAAAAATCTAATAAATAAAAAAGAAACTAAAGAATCCTAAAATCGGCCGGGCGCGGTGGCTCAAGCCTGTAATCCCAGCACTTTGCGAGGCCGAGACGGGCAGATCACAAGGTCAGGAGATCGAGACCATCCTGGCGAACACGGTGAAACCCCGTCTCTACTAAAAAAATACAAAAAACTAGCCGGGCGAGGTGGCGGGCGCCTGTAGTCCCAGCTACTCGGGAGGCTGAGGCAGGAGAATGGCGTAAACCCGGGAGGCGGAGCTTGCAGTGAGCTGAGATCCGGCCACTGCACTCCAGCCTGGGGACAGAGCGAAACTCCGTCTCAAAAAAAAAAAAAAAAAAAAAAAAAAAATCCTAAAATCATTGAGATCAAAATTACCATGACAAATGATTATGTGAACAAAAAATAAACTTCCATTAATGTATTTGAATTATTAAATATTTTGAATCTATTTTGGTTCAATCATTTTTCTATCATCTCCAAATTCCTCAATTCTCTCCTTTTATCAGTCTTATGTCATTTGTCACTCTTTCTGTCATTTTAGTAACATAACAATATTTAAGTTGATGTGTTATGCATATCCTAAACTCTTTTTTCTTTTCTGATTCTTTATTGCACCCATTTGGAGAATCATTAGTCTTGGATGAACTCATTTTCCCATTTCTCTTTGCATACAGCTGAGCAGTTGACCACAATTGCAGAAAGCACACACAAGAGAGCAGAATGGTATCATTACTAATGCCTAATGATCTCTTTGGGTTCCCCTGGTCATCTTCCCCTCCTAAACACCTAGATGACAATGGCAAACCATCTAATTTTCCTCACATTTCTAAATATACATTCCTCTCCTCCCACCACATCTTTTTTCTACAGATAATCTAAACTTCTAGTTCCTAAAGATGAAAGAGGCAATCCAACAGAAAATTTTCTAAACTCACTACTACTCTAAACACCAAAATATATCCAACTAACCTTATTTTCTCTCAAGATATAATAGAGTTACCACTTGGTCCCCTCTCTAAGACCAACCTCTATGCATGCTCTTTAAATCCCAACCCTTCCAGGCTTCCAGCTTTCTAAGAAACCCTACACTAGCAACTCTCTCCTATTTTTTTCTTTTTAAACCTCACTGGCCTCTCCCACTCTGTCTCTGTAAACTCATATTTTTTCTAGTCAGTAAATAAATATTGAATTTTCCCATGGCTTAGTCTTAATCAGTCTGTCTTCCTTCTTTTTCTGGGTAGCCCTATCCATGCTCAACTTTTCTCTCTCCTGTGAGATCAGCAAATCGGCTTGTCTTCTCTGATATCCATTGGCAATTTTATGTTTCAAAAACATCTCAAAACTATGAAGTCCTACAGTAGACTTTTTATCCATCTCATTGTATGTCACCATTCCCCATCAAGCCATAATTCTAAAGGTGGATCACTCTTGACTTCTCCCTCCCCATGCCCCATTACAAACTCACATCATGTCTTACAGCTTTTCTCCCTAAATATGTCTTTATCCATTCATGTCTTCCAGCTCTTCAACCATCTTACCCAAGCCCAAACTCTTATCTTTTACTTGTAATACTGAAATCTGCCTCTATATCACACTCCATACACTCAGAGCAATCTAAATAATGCAAACAAAGATTGTGCCACTTTTCTGCTTAAAAAACTTCAATTACTTTCCTTTGCTCTTTGTAGCTTTAACCACATACTTAACATCCTTGACAAAAATCTGTGATATGGCCTACAAGTTCTGCCTTTTGTGATTCAGCAAATACAATCGTCCTTGTGTCCACACAGTGTTGTGTAGTCTTCTATGCAAAGGGACTTCACACAAGTTGCTCCCTTTGCATGTTTCTATACAATCCATAAATCTCAGCGCAGACTACTTCCTCAGTGACATTTCTCAGATCTTCAAAGTTGGGCCAAATCTATCATATGTCCTCTTACCACTTTCTACCCCGCCTTTATAAAATAAAATTGCAAAAATTCACTCACAACTTCAGGCTCTACTTCAATTTCTAGTTCTTTTTCTATTTACACCACATCTGCAGTTTCTTTCTCCACTGAAGTCTTGGAATCCACCCACAGTAATCCCTGAGGATTGGAATCAACTTCTTCCAAACTCCTGTGAATGTTGATATGTTGAACTTCCATGAATCACATGTTTTCTTAATGGCATCTAGAATACAGAACACCTTCCAGAAGTTTTCAATTGACTCTGCCAAGATCCATCAGAGAAATAATTATCTACGGCAGGTATAGCCTTATGAAATGCATTTTTGAGTAACAACACTTGAAAGTAGAAATTACTTCTTGTTTCATGGGCTGCAGAATGGGTATTGTGTTAGCACACATGAAGACAACATTAATCTCCTTGTACATCTCCATCAGGGCTCTTAGGTGATTAGGTGCATTTTCAATGACAAGTAATATTTTAAAAGGAATATTTTTCTTTTTGAGTAGCAGATCTCAACAGTGGGCTTACAATATTCAATGAACCACGTTATAAACAAATTTGCTGTCATCCAGGTTTTATTGTTCCACTTCTAGAATGCACGCAGAGTTGATTTAGCATAACTCTTAAGGGCCCTGGGGTTTTTGGAAGGTAAATAAGCATTGGCTTCAACTTCAAGTCACCAGCTGCCTTAGACCCTAAAAAGAGAGTCAGCCTGTCCTTTGAAACTTTTATGCCAGGCATTGATGTCTCACCTTTAGCTATAGAAGTCCTGGATGGAATCTTCTTCCAATAGAAGACTGTTTCACCCACATTGAAAGTGTGTTATTTAGTGTAGCCACCTTCATCAATTATCTTAGTTAGATCTTCTGGATAACTTGCTGCAGTTTCTCCATCAGTACTTGCTGCTTCACTTTGTACTTTTATATTATGAAGATGGCCGCCTTCCTTAAGCCTTATGAACCAATCTCTGCTAACTGCAAGCCTTTCTTCAGAGGCTTACTCATCTTTGTCAGCCTTCCTTGAATTAAAGAGAGTTAGGGCCTTGCTGTGAATTAGGGTTTGGCTTAAGGACATGTTGTGGCTTGTTTGATTTTCTTTCCAGTCCACTAAAACTTCTTCCATTTCAACAATAAGACTGTTTTGCTTTCTTAATATTTGTATATTTGTTGGATTAGCACTTTTAATTTCCTTCAAAGTTTTTTCCTTTGTATTCACAATTTGGCCAACTTTTTAGTACAGGAGGGCTAACTTTTGGCCAGTCTCCAACAACATGCCTTCCTCACTAAGCTTAATCATTTCTAGCTTTTGATTTAAAGTGAGAGATGTGTGACTACTCTGATATGGTTTGGCTCTGTGTCCCCACCTAAATCTCATGCTGAATTACAATCCCCAGTTTTGAGGAGGGGCCTAGTGGGAGGTGACTGGATCAGGAGTGGATCTCCCCCTTACTGTTCTTGTAATAGTGAGTTCTCATGAGATTTGGTTGTTGAAAAAGTGTGTAGCACTTCCCTCTTCTCTCTTTCTCCTATCGCCATGTTAAGATATGGCTTCTCCTTTGCCCTTTGGCCACGATTGTAAGTTTCCTGAAGCCTCTCCAGTCATATCTCCTGCATAGTCTATGGAACTGTGAGTCAATTAAACCTCTTTTATTTATAAATTACCCATTCTCAGGTAGTTCTTTATAGCAGTGTAAGAACGGACTAATACATCTTCCTTTCACTTGAACCCTTAGAGGCCTTTATAGGAGTATTAATTACCATAATTTTAATATTGTTGTGTCTGAGGGAATATATAGGCCTAAGGAAAGGAGAGAGATGGGAGAACGGCCCTTTGGTAGAAGAGTTAGAACATACACAATATTTAACAATCAAGTTTGCCATCTTATATGGGTATGGTTTGTGGCACCCCAAAACAATTACTATAACAACACCAAAGATCACCAATCACAGGTCACCATAACACATGTAATAATCAAAAAGTGGGAAATATTGTGAGAATTACCAAAATGTAACACAGAGACTCAAGCAAGCACATGCTGTTGGAAAAAAAAATGGTACCTTTAGACTTTCTCCATGTAGGGTTGCCACAAACTTTCAATTTATAAAAAAAAAAAAAAAAAAAAAAAAAAAAAAAAAAAAAAAAAAAAAAAAAAAAAAAATTTTGTGAAAAAAAAAAAAAAAAAAAAAAAAAAAAAAAAAAAAAAAAAAAAAAAAAACATAGTATCTGTGAAGCACAAGAAACCAAAGCACAGTAAGATGAGGTAGGACTGTATACCTTCAGTAAAATTCTGCTCCACAAACAGGAATGACAAGATGAAAAAAGGTCAATGTTTATACTAATTCTTTCCTGTCGTTTTCTAAAAATTTTACTGTTGAATTTATTCATTTAAGTTATTGCACGAATTCCTAAGATTTATAAGCAAAAGTAAATGGCATTAATGCATTACAACCAACTTGAGACTTGGGGATTAAATAAAACTTAAACCTTCAGTGGACAGGGACACAGAGCAAATTCTAATGGGCATAGAGATGTGGAATAGGACCATAATATGGAGAATACTGGCTGGGATAAAAATCTGAAATACCATATTTTGTTGATTGTAAAACACAATTTTTTGACATTTTAACATCTCTAAAATTGGGATTCATACCATAATCAATGGAGTTTTTTAGTTTAATCAGGAATATTTTCCTCTTTTTATTGGTATATAAAATAAGGCCATATTTCAAAATAAATGGTGTTATTTACTCAATTAAATGCATTTATAGCCACAGCATCAAAGATGAGGATGACAGGGTTTTTGAAAAGAGAAGAGAGAGGAGGGAAATAAGGCTATTAGGAGTAAATATATGTGTTACAGGTTTGTATCTACCTCCCACAGTCCTATGAGTTACATGTATGCGAATATACAGCCTTTATCACCCTATGCTAGAATCAATTGTGAATGTATCTGCCTCACCTGCTAAACTCCTTAAGAGGAGGACTACAAATCAGTCCTCCTTGTATTTCCTAGTTCTGGGCACTTGATAGAAGATCAAATTCATTTGTTCAATAAGTTAAATCTAATTCACCTTCTACAGAAAGTGCAGCAAACAGAATTTGCTGTGATACATTAGTTAGGTAATTCTTAGGAGTATATTAAGTTCTCTGATAAGGAATATTTACTCACTTGAGCTATTGATGACTCTAATTCATTAATGCATTAATTTATTGAATGTAGTAATTACCAAATCAGGAAATCTTAATGGAGAAATGAATTAAAATCTAACTTCTCCAGGGCACCTACCAACACTCAGGTGACCTAAGATATTTGTAAAATTAAAAAGTATATATTTTCCAAAACTAATTTGCCTACTAGCAGGCTTAGCCTTAATTGTTACATGAGTAAAGTAAATTTATAAAGATCCCAATTTTCTAGGAGTTTATAGAAGTGAATTCACTATTGCAACTAACACACCAAATGTGAATATACAATGATAGAGGATTAAATGTAAACACATTTACATGTTGTTCAAACTGAGCATGAGTGAATATAATATTAGAGAAAAGAAAACATGACCAGTATGATAAATAGGTGGTAGAAATTATAAATGATCAGTTCTAATAAATCAAGGGAGACTCCAAACAGTGAATGCAATTTTAGTTCTATGAATAATAGAAAAGTATAGATCAATCACTTAGTGTGTGGTAGAAAATTTTTTCTAGATCAAGGATGCCCCTAGACTGGGCAAAAATTGATAATGAAACATATATAGGAAGAAGTTTAGAAGGAATTAGACTTTTGAATGTATTGGAAATGGAACTTAGGTAGAGCTGAATTTTCAGTTACAGTGACACTGTTAAGACATTTTATTCCATTTACCGTCCTGAAAAGTCCCTGAACAATTAAGAATGGAAAGGCACAATAAAATGGAATGAATATTAAGACTTTAGTGATTTCTATCTTTAATAAATTCAAACAAATGGCCGTAATTTCAAAACACAACTTTGAAGAATAAGAAAAAAACCTTTTGTTCTGTACCAAAGTTAAGAAGGGATGCTGAGACGGCACTCACCACAACCATCCCCCTGCACCACTGGACCTGAATAGGAAAAACTTCCCCTTAGAAGTACATAACACAGTCTAGAAACACCCCTTAAGATTTTTGTAATGAGGACCATCTGCAAGCTAATGCAATCAGATGTCAATACCTTCCTGCACTACCCACTGGAGGTCAGCTGAAAAAGAAATCCCGTACTAGAAGTCAATTGGGTTGTCAAAGCCCAGGCCAGCCCTTCGGGGCTGATGGCTAAATGATGCAGCAGGGTGAAGAAAAAAAAAAAAAAAAAAGGAAAAGAGTAGTAGTAAGGAATTCATTATAAGTCCCATGAAACTATCTGAGCTATGAACTAAGGGCAGAACTCCCAGGATAACAGAAAAGTTTGATTTGACGAGCACAGGTTCAACATTTACAAACTTTAATCAAAGCTGAAGAGTGCCTCAGCTCTCTCCTCTAATTTCTCCCTAATCTCTTTTTTTTTTTTTGACAAATAACTTCTCCATGTAAAGATAAGTAACAGCAAAGGAAAACTAGTCCACAACATAAGGAAAAACTCATTGATTCATTGAAAAGAGAAAACATTAAGTGCATTACTGATCAGCAGATCAGTACCATATTAGGTGGTTTGGCTACATCAGTAAATAATACAGACACCTGCTCTCGTGGAATTTCATTCTAGTAAAGAAGACAGACAATACACAATCAACATGAAAAAACTAATTAAATTATACATTATGTTAAAAAGTGATAATTGTATAAAATTTTTAAAAATAAAGCAGGTAGGGGGATCAGGATTGCTGGAGCAGAGGGCAAGTCACAAATTAAATAGGGCAGCCAGGGAGGACGTATTAAGAAGGTGAGACCTGAGCAGAGACTGGGTGGAGACACAGACACTAAAGAACTGGATAAACAGTAGAAGAGCATTTTAGGCAGAGGAAAAGGCACTGGGGTACATGTTGCTGAAACATTAAATAATCACTAGAGCAGGAAATCAAGGTACAGATGGGTAGGAGTTGAGATCAGAAAGTTAATGGGAGTGGGAGTCGGTGAGAAGGTGAGTCCTAAGAAAATGCTGGCCCTTATAAGTCATTGTGAGAAATTTGGCTTTTAATCTGATGGAATTGGGAATATATTGTAGGATTCTGAACAAAGAATAACAAGATCTAAGGTTCTAAAAGGAAAACCCTATTTTCTATGTTGAGACTAGACTGTCAAGGAGCAAAGATAAATGCAGTAAAATCTGTTAGAAGCTACTTCAGTAATCCAGGTACAAAATAATAGGTAATGGTGGCTTAGGCAAGGGTGATGGTAGTTCAGATAGTGAACAGTGGTTGAGTTCTGGATATAGGTTGAAAGGGCCAAGAAAGGTTGTGACATATTGAAAGTAAGTTGTGAAGTAAAGGAATAAAGGATGACTCCAAGGCTTCCAGCAGAGAATATGGAAGAACAGAGCTGTCATTAATTAAGACAGAAAAGACTGATGCTGTTTAGCAAGAATAAATGGAGAAGATCAGGAGTTCGGTTTTGGAAGTGCTGAATTTGAAGCATTTACCTCCCTAATAAGGTATCCAGGTGAGGATGTCAAATAGCCCATAGAATGTATTAGTCTGGAGTTCAGGAAAGAGGTCTGAGCTGAGATATAAATTCAGTTGATGTCAGCTTTTAGATGGCACTTAAAGCCAGGATGAACTGAGAGAATGATGAGCTCACCAGAGACAGAGTGAGACTAGAAGCAAGAGAATAACCAAGACCTGAGACTGGGGCATGTCAACATTAAGAAGTGTAGAAGTACAGGGGAAAAATACAGCAAAGTACACTGCAAATTTGTGGCCAATTAGAAAAAAATCAGATGAAGAGGATGAGTAGGTCTGGGATCTGACCAATGAATTTAGCAATGTGGATGCCTTTGATAACCTTGAAATAAATATTTTTGTGAAGAGGATGGGGGTAATGAAAACATGATTGGTGCAGTTTAAGAAAGATTGGAAAGAGAACTGCAAGTGATTCCAGGCATATCTTGTAAGGAGTTTGCTGTAAAGAGTGAACACAAATGGAGTGTGGAGGAAGCAGAGTCCAAAAAAGTGTTGAGCTTTTTTTTTTTAATCTGAGAGATAACAACACTATTTCTATGGTGGTAGAAATAAAATGATTATAGAGAAGAAAAGGAAAATTGCTTCTTCATGTCCTTGAATAGCTAAGAGGGCCTAGAGTCTAAATAAATGAAGAGAGATTTAGACTAGAGCGTATCCTTTGTTGAAGAATCAAAAATATCTCATTTTATTGAATTTTATTAAATTGAAGTAAAGTTAGCCTGAATAGCAATATTTTAAATGCCATATCCTATACTGTCTTTCTATTTTGTTTGTCAAACTTTTCACTAACAGAGAGAGAAAGAGAAGACTTACCTGACATGTTTTTTACCAAATATGATAATAATGATCTTTGAGCATTAATATGACATAATTTGGGAATTTTTTTTGAGGCAGAGTCTCACTCTGTTGCCCAGACTAGAATGAAGATTTAAGCTCATTGCAACCTCCACTTCTAGGGTTCAAGCAATTCTCGTGCCTCAGCCTCCTGAGTAGCTGGGATTACAGTCTTCTACCACCATGCCCAGCTAATTTTTGTATTTTTTTAAAGAAATGGGGTTTCACCATGTTGGCCAGGCTTGTCTTAAATGCCTGGCCTCAAGCAATCCACTCACCTTGGCCTCCCAAAGTGATGAGATTACAAGCATGAGCCACCACACCTGGCCTGATTTGGTATTTTTTTACTAACTTCTTTTTAAGTTGTTAATTTTAGTAGAGAGTATATCTTCATTTTATTAAAAATGACACATTTTTTAAAATTAAGGCAAGCACCTTGTTCCATATAACCTTAAAAAGTAGGGTAATAGGAAGCTACCATAGGTTTCTAAAGACAAGTGATGCTGAGTAATTAAAACTATTCAGTTTTATAACCCTATTGTAATGGAAAAGTGTTTCTTTCAAACCTAGTGTTTGAAAGAATGTTGAGAAACTGGCATTTTATATACTGCTAGTGAAAACATTAGCAAAATTTTCCTTTTCAAAAAATTTGAAGTACTGCACTATCTTGTTTTCCTGTAAAATCTTTTTTCTTCCTTCCTTCCTCCTTCCTTCCTTCCTTCCTTCCTTCCTTCCTTCCTTCCTTCCTTCCTTCCTTCTTTCCTTTCTTCTTTCTTTCTTTCTTTGTTTCTCAATAGTTATATACCTAGGAGATTCATTAAAAATACTCCAAGATTTCAACTGAAGTTATTGTCTAGGAATGGTGAAAACATTTACAAATACACACACACACACACACACACACACACACACACACGCATGTTACATTTTTTCCAATTTGTAGATTCAGTATCCTACATTAACATGAAACATCACATTCTTCAATCCTAAGATACATGTATTTTCACATTCATGAAATCAACATGTCACAAAATTAGTATTATCTTAGATTCAGAGAAATGTGATAATTTTGTAATTGAAATATTAGAGTATTTAAGATAAAGGAGGGACAACGATTAAGGAGGCATCACACAGGATAGCTTGTCTACATAGCTTAGAACTGAAAGGTGTTTCAAAGATCAGTAAGGAGAAGATAACAATTTGATTGTAGGTGAGGTTGCTTTGTGTAGGCTCAGTAAAATTCAGTCATTAAAGACATGTTCAATGGGAATGAAGTTATTTACCATAATATGCAATATGAGAAGACTGAGAGTTTTAGATGGAAAAGAAAACTTTGTAGCATTTCATTAGGATTAGAGTGAGACATTATGAGATGTTTTAGTCAGAATAAAATTGAGAAGGCACTGGGAAAGTGGTCTCATAACCACACTGTCTTTCAGAGTACAGCCTATTTATAACATTACTCTTGAAATGCCACCACCAAATTTTGAACTTCTTTCTTGCCCTTGCATAGATTAATATATTTTACTTTAAAAATTGATCAATCTAATTTCTACAATTCTCACATAAATATAAAATAACCTTACATTGAATTATAGGTGACCTTACTTCTCTTCCTGCTTAATCTTTGCTATTTGCAATTCTATTCAAAACCATCTCCCCAAGCCGTAATACGCCTTGGATTTGCTCTCTTCCCTTGATTATGCCACATGTAGAATTATTTCAATAATATATTTTCCTTGCCCTTAGAACAGATTCTTAAGGACATAGTCACAAGAAGTGAGAGATAGGAAATGATCATTTTTTCCCAGAATGCTGAGTTAGCCTTTTACTGGACTTTAAAATAATGACTAAACAGTGGCAAGGTTTAGATCGTTTTTCAGTTGTATCACAATCTCTCCTACAAAGGGGATTCTAGCATTTAAAACACTGCATATTCTTATTTTCAGTTTCATTTACCAAAAGAATTAAATGAATTTTTTTAATTGCCTTACCCAGTAAGTTTGACTGCATGTGTCTGAAGCTTTCGATATTTTTCTGACTCTTTGTTTGTGCTGGTAACATGCCTGTATATCCCTGTCTTATAATGGAAGAAATCCTCATGGACTTGCATTATGGCTAAAATAAAATCCAACAGAACAAATGGCACAGTATTAAAATATCATCTTTAAAAACCACCAGAAAATTTCATGGAACAACCAATGGGTAAATTGCAAGGAGCTGAAGCTAAGAACGGGCTGTGCAATTCAGCCTAATTTTCCTTTCCTATTTAATTTAATTAGTTGCAATATTTTTTGTCATCCTATAAAAACAACTTTTAGCTATTTAGAATATTAAGTACACACTATGCTTTTAAAACGCCATCTAGTCTTAATCAACAGAGACACTACTACCAAAAATTAAGCCCTTGCAACAAAAGTACACTACACCTGGTCAGTGATTACTATTTCTCCGTTAACCTTGTGCTTTACCACAAGCCTCTTAAAACCCCAATTAAGCTAGCAGAGCCTAGCAAACTGGGCTTAAAGCAATTGTCATTAATCCTCATAAGTAAATACAAATATTTCTTTTGTGAGTTGGAATAAAAAAGCAAACTCCCGGCAAAATAAAACTTTGACAGGATTTCATCCTCCCAGCTCTGGAGAGATAAGCAATGTTGTACACTTTAAAAAGTAGAGCTTATACTTTAGAAAGCTCTCCTTCATTCCCTCACCTAGATTACTTCATCTCTCTATTGTGTGCTGCTTTGTTGAAGGGCTTTGGCAATTCAGGGTGAAGACTTTAAACTTCCCTTGTAGAAGATATGAATTTTAAAAGTTTTAATTGGGCTTATATATGTATAGCTTGACAACTGTGTACAATACTTACTTGTCTTAATTTGACAAGCATTTTAAATAAAACAGGAAGGTAACTAGTGTTTGACAGATCCTTTAAAAAAGCTTATACTCCAAAGTTAAATATAACTTTTCAATGTTCCTGTTTTTGTTTCATTTTTTAATGTTCCATGCCCTTTCTGATGCTGTACAAATAGTCGCAAAAGAGGTTAAAACTTCTTTATCTACTCTAAAACACATTCCTGTAGGGTTTTAAGAATTTATGTAACTGTACTCTATGGAGATCTCTGCTTTTGTTCTCTATCCATCACCTATACTTACTTTTAATCCTACAGATTTTAGAAGAATGTACACAAAGTTATTCATTCAGGGTTCTATTGGCTTTTACACTCTTTCGTACTGAGACAGGGGAAATGCTGTATGCCAGACCAGGCAATAACAAGCAGGCAATCATGTAACATTTATAGCAAGAAGAGTCAACCAGCATTCTATACATTTATAAAAATGTGAAGATATTGCTACTGGCTTTTCTTTTCTGTAGAACCATTCACCCTTTTAGGTCTTATGATTCAACTTTCCTCTAAGCATCATGAATAAAATATACTCATTATTCCTGAAAACACTGCCAACTAAAGAAAAGGAAGAGGAACCATCAAAATTACCTGAAAGGTGGCTTCTTTCTGAAGTTTCTGAAACCAAACAGGCTTGATAAATTCATGAATATATAACTATGTAAGTTATGATCATGCAATTTTACTTTTGGAAAAGTGCAGCAAACTCATGATACAGAATTATAACATGGATGAGAGGCTTGGTTGTTGCTCATTTCTTGCTCCTGGCTTAGGCTGGTGGGAAGCAGGTTCTCAAGAAACCTTTGTTAAATGAATGTTGAATAACTAGCATTTTTGTTTTATTGCTTTGAAATGTTGCGCCTTTATTGTTGATTCATTCTGTGAAATTTATGAGCATTTCAATAATAGCCATAAAATAAACCTAAGGTATTCAAATTTTCTCAATTTTAAATAATTACAATTCAAAGTTGTTTGACTGATTAAAAAAAGAAGGAGAGAGAGAGAGAGAGGGAAAAAGGAAAAAAAAACACTTGAAACAATAATACAATGACTTGAAGATTCTGAAAGGTTAAGTAAATTGCCCAAAGTTATTTAAATAGCAAATGCCAAATTTGGGATATTTTAGCGTAACCTTGACTCCAAATGCCTGTGATCTTTTAAATTTGTCACACAAGCACCACTTAATGGAGCATGCACTGAAATTAGAGATTAATTCCCTCACTCTTCAAATGACCAACAAATTACACAGCTGTAAGGGGGAACAGAAAATTTCTCTTCATTTGTTTCAGGTTTTGGGTAACGTCCCATAATTTTAAAATTAAATTCAGGACATGTTTATTAAAATTCATCCAACACAATTATAAAATCCATGATTCCTGCATATATATATTTAACCAATACTAACTAGATCAGTGTTCAGAAAAATTAAAATTGGCAACAGTTCCTTAAGTATGTACCAAATGTTTTACATTTAATTTTGGCCTATTTTTTATTCCACTGCATTGATAATATATTCCAGGCCCTTCAGTATTCACAACCTAAATTTTCATTTTAGGCTTCGTTGGATTGATTCTTCCATGCACTTCAAGCCAATGTTTGCACAGGGAATACACTCTGTGAATTTACCCTTATTCAGGCCATTGATGCAAAATAAAATTCAACAGGCAAGCAGAATAAATTATTACAAGAGATGAGATAAATCAAAGGCAATGTACAAGTGACTATATGATTTCATTATTTACTGTTACTCTAAATAAAACATTTACAAAATTGATCAAAATTGAAAACCTTTTGTAAAATGCAAAATTACACTAGTTTACTCAATTTATTTTGAGATAATAGAAGGAAAATATTAATCCTCAATTTTTTCAATCCACTACCTAATCCATTTAAACTGAAGATAAGAAAGCTGTATGTATGATTCTTAAATACGACTGAATAAATAAAGCAAGCTTCATTACAAATTAGTCAGTTGGCACTTCATGTTGGACTTTCCGTTGGTCCATGATCATTTTGGAAAAACTTCGGAGTCATTCATCAAATGTGTCATTAATATTTAAGAATTCAGTTTATAAATAAGTCTATCTTCTGAAAATAAAATGGCAGCTAATTAAGATATAGGTAGGCATACTTCTCATAACTGCACTCATTTTAGAACTATTGAAGCCTTTTGGATACTCTTTAAGTAAAAGTTTTCTTTCTTTTATTGAACTCCTATTACATGAGCTCAATGTAATGTTGTTTATTAAAGGAATGAATAAGAAAAAAACGTATTTCATCCAAGCTCACCTTGAACTGGTCCATTTTGCATGATTTCTTTCATTATCCCAGTTTCCTGGATGGAAAAACATGAATGAGCAATATCATTGTTATCAGAGCATACTAAACCTATTGAGTGGTGTACAATGTTAAGTGTTTGCAATTTACTCTCAATCGTACTTTGACAAACTCACGTATATTACACTACATTAATGAAATTGTTAAAGATGAGATGCACTCATTTGTTTTAATGACATTTATCACTAAACAGTAAATTTGGAGTGGAGAGAAAACACAATAGCCTTTCATGATTATCAAGAAAAAAATAAACAAGGTAAGTTAAAACAGTATTTAATTAGTGGAGATTAATAGTACCTCTAATTTTTTTCTCACAAGAGCTATCCCAAATGATTGTTTAGATAGATGTCTCAGTAACCTTAGTACAAATATTTCTATGATATCTCCTAATGTATAATGCACCCCTCTGTAGGGAGGCAGGGCACTATTTCATCCATTTTTCTGTGCCTTTGAACACAAAGTACATGCCAGAAACTATGACAGGAACAAATATTGACCCTGAACCTATACTCAATTTATTTACATTTTAGTTGAATGACACTACTAATTTCATTATTATATAATAAGATCCATTGTAGAGACAAGCACAAAGTGTTATTATTGCAAACATAAAAGGGAAATTAATTCTGCATGGAAATCAAGGAAAATTTCACAGTTACGAAGTTTTTACCTGGGCCTTGACATTTGTTTGGCATTCTAGATGGAAAGACTTGATAACCATTTGCATCAGAGGAATTATCACCTAGCTAAGTGGAAAAGTATAACAGAGCATGGTGTACCTGGGGAACAGAGACTAGTTTTACATATTAGGAGCATTATGGCTGGGTAGAGTGGCAGATGCTGGCAGGACATGAGTGTTCAAAACCAACTCATGAAAGGCCAGTGTGCTATGGTTAGAACACTGAATTGTACTCTGGAGATAATTAGGAGGACTGGAGATTCACAGATTCTGAAAACGAGAAGGCTTGGGGAACATTGATATGATGAAGTAAATTTGCCTAGGCTTTTAACAGACAAACTAGAATCCAAGGCAGTCTTTTTTATATCAGACCCATGACCTCTTAAATTATTTTGTTGAGTGAGGCAAAGGATTGATAAAACGAGCTAATAACACAAAAAAGTCAGTAAAGCAGAGTTTAACTTAGCTTTTAATTGTCAAGTTCAAATATATCACAGAGGAATTATAACATAATTTTAAAACCCTATTTCCTTAGACAGTTTTTTTAATTTCAGCCAATTCTTTAACTGGGCTAATATTAGCAAAGATAGACATCATACGCCCAATCTAAAGCCTTAAAAATATTAAAAATTATACATGAAAAATATAACATTTATTTTAAAATATAATAGTTTTAAGTAGTTTTTAAATTGTTTTAGCTACAGCAGAGCTATATACGTTCAAGAAAGTCAACTATTCTTGATTCTTGCTGTTTATACTTACATTGGAAGAGACTCTGTATGGAGGAGAACATTGGTAGATCCTGTTAGATTTTTCTACGCTGTTGGGACATGGCTTTGTGGCATGCCGTTTTCCTCGCCCATCAGACCTGCTTGCCATGGCACATCCATTGTTGGTAGCATTTTGGTCTTTGAAAAGTGGATAGCATGCATGGGATACCAGTCTATGAGGAATAAGCAAAGAAGCAAAGGTAATATTTAGGAGAATGTTATAATTTCCTGTTTATATTTAATCTTACTGAATTAAACATTTATAAATTATTCTGGTTACTTATATGCATAATTTTCAAAATAGTGACTGGCTCCAACACAGAAGCTCAGTGACGTTATACTCTTCCCTACCTTCCTCTTATTTCTTCATTATAATTTTAAAAATCTCGCTTTGATCAACTTTTAATAAATAATTCTACCTGTAGTATAGAATTTCCTGAAGATAAAAAGTGGTTGTCAATATTAAGTATGTGGTAATATTAACAGGAGAAGGACCCCATTCAACCTGTATATATAATTATAATTTGGAAGAGCTCAATTTAATATAAACAAGACATTGAATCTGACTACTCCCAGATGGAATATTAAAATTATGTAAGCTGTAGCTTTAAAGTTTTATTTTGTTTTGTTTTGTATTTTATAATTTTATTAAGTTATAGATATGTTCACATAATACAAACTATTACATATCTGTAGCTTGTGGTACTTTGGGGGAAAATAGTATAATATTAATATAATATTAAAAGTTAATAAAGTAGAAAACTATCAGACATGTATTATCTAAAAGATAGAGAAAATGATTTTGACTTCCGATTTTGAAACTAAACATAGCAAAGTACAAATTATTTGGCACCAATTCAAACATAATAATATTGAATAAAAAGGTAAATTGTAAGGGAAATAAAATCATGGTAATGGCATTGTAGATACTCTGTGCTGAAATGACCTTAGAAGTATCCACTAGGATTGGTTCATGAAAATGTAATAGTTTCCAACACAGTATGAGAAACTGAGGAAAGAACAAGACAAAAGCAAACCCATTGAAAACACTCAAACAACCTAAAAAATATTACATTAAATGCATTACATTTGTATTAAATGATGAGTGCTGTGGACTGAATGGTGTCACTTTAAAATTCATATGTTGAAGCACTTATACCCAATGTAATGATATTTGGAGGTAGGCCTTTGGGAGATAATTAACTTTAAAGGATGTCATGAGGGTAGGGCCATCATAGATGTGATTAGTGACCTTATAAGAAAAGGAAGAGCCTTTTTTCCTTTCGGCCCGGAACCGCCACTTCCAGTATCGCCAAAATGACGAACACAAAAGGGAAAGAGGAGAGGGCACCGATATATGTTCTCCTAGGCCTTTTAGAAAACATTGGAGTTGTTCCTTTGGCCAACGTATATGCGAATCTATAAGAAAGGTGATATTGTAGACATCAAGGCGAATTGGTACTGTTCAAAAGAATGCCCCACAAGTGTTACCATGGCAAAAACTGGGAGAGTCTACAACGTTTACCCAGGCATTGCTGTTGCGCCATTGTGTAAACAAACAAGTAAGGCAAGATTTCTTGCCAAGAGAATTAATGTGCGTATTTGAGCACATTAAGCACTCTAAGAGCCGAGATAGCATTCTGAAACGCGTGAAGGAAAATGATCAGAAAAAGAAAGAAGCCAAAGAGAAAGATACTCTGGGTTCAACTGACGCGCCAGCCTGCTCACCGAGAAGCACACTTTTGTGAGGAACAATGGGAAGAGGCCCGAGCTGCTGGAACCTATTCCCTATGAATTCATGGCATAATAGGTGTTAAAATAAATAAATAAATAAAATACCTCTGGGCTAAAAAAAGAAAAGAAAAGGAAGAAACCAGAGCTCTCTTTCATCATGTGAGGACACTGTGAGAAGGTGTCCATCTGAAAGCCAGAAAGAGAGCCCTCACCAAGAACCAGATCAGCCTGGTCCTGGATTTTGCAGCCTCCAAAACATCTGTGTTTGCTGCTGAAGCCACTCAGTCTACGGAATTTTGTTACAGCACCCCAAGCAGTCCAATACAATGAGATTTAGTTGGGTCTCAATGATAATTTATATTTTCAAGCTCTTAAAGGGCTGTTATCTTTTATCATAATATAAAACGCAAGCCAACCAAGCACTAGTACACAAGGAAAGTATCAGCCCAAGTTGCCCGTTCAAAGTACCACATTTTAGGCAAAACATATGAAAAAATTTAAAGCAATTTATTGCAATCCATCAGAATCTGACATCCACTATTTTCTATAGCATCTAACTGGTCCTATAGCAGACCCAGAGCACTGAGTGGATGATGAAGAGCAAGTGAGCGGTACATATATACACCACTGTTTATCAGCTGCAGCTTCTTTAGCTGAATAACTCAGCTTTTTAGTAGATCAGCTCTTACAGCGGACACAAGGATATTATATGGGATCAGCCTACCTGAAAGTAAGGAAATGCAGCCTCCCATTTTTCATCAAATGAGGTGGAGACAATGAACCATACTGATGAGTTGAAACAATTGTAAATTATTTTCTTATATTATTATTCTTATTTTTAGCCTAATTTTACCTGATATTATCTATTCCTCAATCTGGTAACTGAAAAGCACAGCAGAGAGATCAGCAACCGTGATTACTTTATTCTGTCTGTGGGGACTCGGCTCAGAGCAACAAGAAAAAATATTTACTTGAGTCTTCAAAAGTAAAATTCATATTAATTTAGCTAGAAACTTACACATTCTTCAAGTGTTTCTAATAGCTCCTAAT
Source organism: Rhinopithecus bieti (assembly GCF_001698545.2). Taxonomy (NCBI): domain Eukaryota; kingdom Metazoa; phylum Chordata; class Mammalia; order Primates; family Cercopithecidae; genus Rhinopithecus; species Rhinopithecus bieti. Next base: position 70,356 of record NW_016823413.1, on the reverse strand, counting down.
CTCAATACATAACAAATATAGTATATATTTAAATGTAGCATAATATTTATATTCATGTAGATGTAGTATATATATTTTAAGTACATTTTGTAAAATCTTGGGATTAATTATTTTCCTTGTTCTAACACAATGCACCACTCATAAAAATCCTAGAAACACATGTTGAGCAGCTATTTACCCACGTTTTCTCAGGTACCACCAAGCCCTATCGATGCTTCCACTATTGCATCCATGACGGTTCTTGGCACAGCAAGAGATCAAATTCTGAGGGGATAGATTGGCCGTGTATCGACCCTTAGACTGAATTGCTATTCGGTCAGCAGCCACACCTGTTTCAAATAGAATATCAATTAATATTCAAATGGTACACGGTATTTCTAATAAGATACATAACCCTTTTTGTTTGAACCCTAACGTAGTTTTTAAAACTGTGTGTAATTTATAATTAAAGCCAAAGAGCATTAATGTATTTATGTATTCTAGCCAGTTGAACTGTGTCATACTTTCAGTCATAATTTTTGTCCTATTTTGATATTACTCAATTGTCCTATTGACTTCAAAGATTTTTCCAGTTTCTTGTTCCTTTGATGTTCTATATATTCCTGAACGCTCCTCATTAGGTAATCTGTCAAGTGAAACTCTTGGAGGGCAAGAGCCATATGTTCCTTATATTTCTATTTCCTGTACCTAAAATAGTATCTTGCATATAGTCATGGGAAAACACATATTTTCTTTCTTTCTTTTTTTTTTTTTTTTT